>NW_013939615.1:0-716 GCF_000517525.1 Limulus polyphemus
TCTGTTGATCACTAATAAACTTGAGGATTAGCAACCTGTCTCTGTTGTAATATTACTTAAAAATTTTTTGTAGATTTGTAATAAATTTGAGCATTAGCAACTTGTCTGTATTGTATTATTACTGAACAATTCTTTGTAGATCACTAATAAACTTGAGGATTACCAACCTATCTGTGTTGTAATAATATTTAACAATTCTTTGTAGATCACTAATAAACTTGAGGATTAGCAACCTTTCTGTATTGTAACATCACTGAATAATTCTCTGTAGATCACTAATAAACTTGAGGATTAGCAACCTATCTGTGTTGTAATACTACTGAACAATTAATTGTACATCACTAATAAACTTGGGATTAGCAACCTGTCTGTATTGTAATATTACTAAACAATATTCTGTAGATCACTAATAAACTTGAGGATTAGGAACCTGTCTGTGTTGTAATATTACTAAACAATTCTTTGTTGATCACTAATAAACTTGAGGATTAGCAACCTGTCTTTGTTGTAATATTACTTAACAATTTTTTGAAGATTGGTATTAAACTTGAGCATTAGCAACCTGTCTGTATTGTATTATTACTGAACAATTCTTTGTAGATCACTAATAAACTTGAGGATTACCAACCTGTCTGTGTTGTAATATTACTTAACAGATCTCTGTAAATCACTAATAAACTTGAGGATTACCAACCTGTGTGTATTGTAATATTACT
>NW_013939616.1:0-883 GCF_000517525.1 Limulus polyphemus
GTACACTTTAACGTTGCGTAGTAATATGCAGAGTTTTACCTTCCTACTGTTTGTTTTAAAGGAGATATGGAAGGTTTTGCGTTTTGTACCAGTACGTCGTTCCATTTGGACGGATCATTTCCAAACTTTTATATGAACGTTCGTTGCATACTTGCGTATTTACATGCAAAATTCTAGCCTTCTATTATCATTTTTGCGACTTTTGTGGTCGTTTTATGTTACTCTTTTATTGGTTTTTCTGAAAGCGTATGTGTACTGCAGTGAAGCTTTTTGTTACTGATTGTTTTTCGATTTCTTGTTACCAGAGGGTCCAAATTGATGATTCTTCACCAAAATATCTCCTTTAAAACAAACAGTAGGAAGGTAAAACTCTGCATATTACTACGCAACGTTAAAGTGTACCTACAAATCAAACGCAAAACCTTCCGCAACGAACGTTCATATAAAATTTGGAAATGATCCGTCCAAATGGAACGACGTACTGGTACAAAACGCAAAACCTTCCATATCTCCTTTAAAACAAACAGTAGGAAGGTAAAACTCTGATGAACGTTCGTTGCATACCGTCGTTCCATTTAAACGGATCATCTCCAAATTTTGTATGAACGTTCGTTGCATACTTGCGTATTTACATGCAAAATTCTAGCCTTCTATTATCATTTTTGCGACTAAAAGAGTAACATAAAACGACCACAAAAGTCGCAAAAATGATAAAAACCAAATACGCTTTCAGCACTGCAGTACACGAAAAACAATCAGTAACCAAAAGCTTATCAATTTAGGACCCTCTGGTAAAAAGAAATCAATTTGGTGAAGAATCTGGTATGTAGGTACTACTTTAACGTTGCGTAGTAATATGCAGAGTTTTACCTTCCTACTGTTT
>NW_013939617.1:0-588 GCF_000517525.1 Limulus polyphemus
GATTTAAAAATACTGTGTACTCTCAATAAGAAGACACACGATTTAGCAATACTGTGTACTATCTATAAAAAGACCCAAGATTTGACGATACTGTGTACTGTCAATAAGAAGACACAAGATTTAACGATACTGTGTACTGTCAATAAGAAGACACAAGATTTAACGATACTGTGTACTGTCAATAAAGGGACACAAGATTTAACGATACTGTGTACTGTCAATAAGAAGACACAATATTAAACGATAATGTGTACTCTCAATAAGAAGACACAAGATTTAACTATACTGTGTACTGTCAATAAGAAGACACAAGATTTAACAATACTGTGTACTCTCAATAAGAAGACACACGATTTAGCAATACTGTGTACTATCCAGAATATTGACAGTACACAGTATCGTTAAATCTTGTGTCTTTTTATCGTCGAATATTGTCTCTTCTTATTGACAGACACAGTATCGTTAAATCTTGTGTCTTCTACACATTATTGTTCAATCTTATGTTTTCTTACTGACAGTACACACTTATTGACAGTACACAGTATCGTTAAATCTTGTGTCTTCTTATTGACAGGTAGACATAAATTT
>NW_013939618.1:0-882 GCF_000517525.1 Limulus polyphemus
CACATGATTAACTAATACTGTGTACTATCAATAAGAAGACACAAGATTTAACAATACTGTGTACTGTCAATAAGAATACACAAGATTTAACGATACTGTGTACTGTTAATAAGAAAACACAAGATTTAACGATTCTGTGTACTGTCATAAGAAGACACAAGATTTTACGATACTGTGTACTTTCAATAAGAAGACACAAGATTTAATAATACTGTGTACTGTCAATAAGAAGACACAAGATTTAACAAAACTGTGTACTGTTAATAAGAAGACACAAGATTTAACGATATTGTGTACTGTCAAAAAGAAGACACAAGATTTAACGATACTGTGTACTGTCAATACGAATACACAAGATTTAATGATACTGTGTACTATCAATAAGAAGACTTAAGATTTAACGATAATGTGTACTGTCATTTAGAAAACACAAGATTTAACAATAATGTGTACTATCAATAAAAAGACACAAGATTTAACGATACTGTGTACTTTCAATAAGAAGACACAAGATTTAACGATACAGGTACTTTCAATAAGAATTTTGACAGTACACAATATCGTTAAATCTTGTGTCTTCTTATTGATAGTACACAGTATTGTTAAATCTGTGTCTTCTTATTGACAATACACAGTATTGTTAAATCTTGTGTCTTTTATTGACAGTACACAGATTTGTTAAATCTTGTGTCAAAAAGCACAAGATTTAACGATACTGTGTACTTTCAATTAGAAGACACAAAATTTAACAATTCTGTGTACTATCAATAAGAATACACACGATTTAACAAAACTGTGTACTGTCAATAAGAAGACACAAGATTTAACAAAACTGTGTACTATCAATAAGAAGACACACGATTTAGCAATACCGTGTACTGT
>NW_013939619.1:0-602 GCF_000517525.1 Limulus polyphemus
AATTCGGTAACTAGAGTGACACCTAAGTGTTCATGGAGTAGTTGTACCAAGTAAGGCAAAAGAAGAGTATGTTGGTTATAAATTCAGTAACTAGAGTTACACCTAGGTGTTCATGGAGTAGTTGTACCAAGTAAGGCTAAAGATGAGTATGGTGGTTATAAATTCGGTAAATAGAGTTACACCTAGGTGTTCGTGGAGTTGTTGTACCAAATAACGCTAAAGATGAGTATGGGGTTACACATTCGGTAACTAGAGTTACACCTAGGTGTTCATGGAGTAGTTGTACCAAGTAAGGCTAAAGATGAGTATGGTGGTTATAAATTGGGAAACTAGAGTTACACCTACGTGTTCGTGGAGTAGTTGTACCAAGTAAGGCTAAAGATGAGTATGTTTGATATAAATTCGGTAACTATAGTTACACCTAGGTATTTATGGAGTAGTTGTACCAAGTAAGGCTAAAGATGAGTATGGTGGTTATAAATTCGGTAATTAGATTTACATTTAAGTGTTCATGGAGTAGTTGTACCAAGTAAGGCTAAAGATGAATATGGTGGTATAAATTCTGTAACTAGAGTTGCACCTAATGTGTTCATGGAGTATTT
>NW_013939620.1:0-689 GCF_000517525.1 Limulus polyphemus
ATGTTTACTGTCAATAAGTAGACACACGATTTAACAATACTGTGTACTATCAATAAAAAGACACAAGATTTAACGATACTGTGTACTGTCAATAAGAAGACACAAGATTTAACGATACTGTGTACTGTAAATAAGAAGACACAAGATTTAACGATACTGTGTACTGTCAATAAGAAGACACAAGATTTAACGATACTGTGTACTTTCAATAAGAAGACACAAGATTTAACGATACTGTGTACTGTCAATAAGAAGACACAAGATTTAACTATTCTGTGCACTGTCCATAAGAACACAAGATTTAACAATAATGTGTACTCTCAATAAGAAGACACAAGATTTAACGATACTGTTTACTGTCAATAAAAAGACACAAGATTTAACAATACTGTGTACTGTCAATAAGAAATCCTAATATTCAACGATAATGTGTACTGTCAGTAAGAAGACACAATATTTAACTATACTGTGTACTCTCAATAAGAAGACACACGATTTAGCAACACTGTGTACTATCTATAAAAAGACCCAAGATTTAACGATACTGTGTACTATCTATAAAAAGACCCAACATTTAACGATACTAAGTACTGTCAATAAGAAGACACAAGATTTAACGATACTGTGCACTGTCAATAAGAAGACACAAGATTTAACTATACAGTGTACTGTCAATAAGAAGACACAAG
>NW_013939621.1:0-533 GCF_000517525.1 Limulus polyphemus
CGTGTAGTTGTACTACCAAGTAATGTTAAAGACGAGTATATTGGTTACAAATTCGGTAACTAGAGTTAAACCTAGGTGTTCGTGGAGTTGGTGTATCAAATAACGCTAAAGATGAGTATGGTGGTTATATATTCGGTAACTATAGTTACATCCAGGTGTTCATGTAGTAATTGTGCCAAGTAAAGCTAAAGATGATTATGGTGGTTACAAATTCGGTAACTAGAGTTACACCTAGGTGTTCGTGGAGTTGTTGTACCAAATAACGCTAACGATGAGTATGGTGGTTATAAGTTCGGAAACTAGAGTTACACCTATGTGTTCATGGAGTAGTTGTACCAAGTAAGGCTAAAGATGAATAGGGTGTTTATAAATTCGGTAACTACAGTTACACCTTGGTATTCGTGGAGTTGTTGTACCAAATAACGCTACAGCTGAGTATGGGGGTTATTAGTTCGTTAACTAGAGTTACACCTATGTGTTCATGGAGTAGTTGTATCAATTAAGGCTAAAGATGAGGATGGTGGTTATAAATT
>NW_013939622.1:0-906 GCF_000517525.1 Limulus polyphemus
TTTGTTTGGAAATATCAGCCTTTCAGCAAGTTCAGTTGTGTGGAAAACAGAAAAAACTTGGAGAGAACATAGTGTTACAGATACGCGAGAAAGCTAGGAACTTCTTGTGGTATTCTCTGGTGCTGGATGAGTCTACTGATCTCTCGAGTACGTCACAACTTCTCGTGTTCATTCGTGGTGTTAATTTGGACTTTCAGATCGCAGAAGAGTTGGCATACGTTTGCAGCATGCACGGAACAACAACTGGAGAATACATTTTCAGGGAAGTGCAGAAAACTTTGCAAGGCTATAACCTTCAGTGGAATCAGCTTCAATGTGTTACAGTTGATGGAGTAAAAACCGTGGCTAGAGCGAGGAAGGGTCTGGTGGGGCAGATACGAACTAAGTTGGAAGATCTTCAACTCCCGGGCGCTCTGTTTATACGCTGCATTATACCTCAGCAAGCACTCTGTGGGAAATACTTAGATATTTCTTGCATACTGAAACCAGTTGTTTCTGCAGTGAACTTCATTCGGGGTCATGCACTTAATCACCACCAGTTCCAGGCTTTTCTTGAAGAAATTGATTCTGAATTCTGTGACTTGGCTTATCACACAGCAGTGAGGTGGCTCAGCTGCGGTAAAGTCCTGTTTTGTTTTTATAAGCTCCGAAGAGAAATAGATAATTTTCTCACCGATAAGGATAGAGCTTATCCACTTCTGTCAGATCCTACCTGGCTGTTAAAGTTGTCATTTTTGGTTGACATCACATCCCACATGAATGAATTGAATTTGAAACTTCAGGGACAGGATAACCTTATCTGTGATCTCTACAGAATCATCAAAGGATTTCGGAGAAAGCTATTATTGTTTGAAGCACAACTGGAAAGAGGAAACTTCTCTTATTTTCAGTGTTTCAAAGAGTTTC
>NW_013939623.1:0-695 GCF_000517525.1 Limulus polyphemus
CTCTTGAACAGTGTACTCAAATCGAATTGCTGGCGATGTTTAATTCTACACAAGCATACATTGAAAACTATATCTTCAACTTTTTCAGTGGCTGGACATTTTCTGCCTACGACGTTCTGCACATTCTTTCTTCCTATTATTTGCATTGTATAAATGAAATTTTATCTCGGCGGTTTTCGGAACTTATTCTAAGAACGAACAGAAACAATCTTTCCCAAATACACTATTAGGTGGCACCCTGTTGGAGTTTCTACCGACTACAGTGGCACTATCTGGATTGAATCTGATCGATCTTGTGATAACGATTTTGTTCTTGGCTGCAGAACTACTTTGAGCAAGAAAGACCACATTTCTATTGACAAAATTCAAGGTTACAAAAATACTTGTTGGTTCCTGCTGCTATCTGGTAGGAAAGGAAACCGACTGAAGAAAACAGTGAACCAGTTGTGGAAAAAAGTAGATTTACTAGAAGAAACGGCGTACCCGGACCTTTTTGATTTTATTTCACTCGATGTTTTAAGTGAATTTTAAAGACAAGTAAAATTCTCTGTTCCAGCTAATGTCAAACACACATTCAATAGGGCTCTCAACCGGTCAAATCTCATGCTGTATCAAGTTAATGAGTATGTTTTCAAAGGCCTACATTATTTTTCGTTTATCCTCATTAAATTATTACCTATGCAAGTTATTCTCAA
>NW_013939624.1:0-498 GCF_000517525.1 Limulus polyphemus
AGTTTACTAGCGAGCATTACATGTGATTCAGACACAGCAAACAACTTGTAATGATAATATAGTTTACTAGTGAACATTGCATGTGTTTCAGACTCTGCAAAAACTTGTTATGATAATATAGATTACTAGTGAACATTACATGTGGATCAGAAACTGTAAATACTTGTTATGATAATATAGTTTACTAGTGAACATTACATGTGTTTCAGGCACTGCAAAAACTTGTTATGATAATATAGTTTACTAGTGAACATTACATGTGATTCAGACACAGCAAACAACTTGTAATGATAATATAGTTTACTAGTGAACATTACATGTGATCCAGACACCGCAAACAACTTGTAATGATAATATAGTTTACTAGTGAACATTACATGTGATCCAGACACTGCAAACAACTTGTAATGATAATATAGTTTACTAGTGAACATTACATGTGTTTCAGGCACTGCAAAAACTTGTTATGATTTTACTAGTGAACATTACATGTGATTC
>NW_013939625.1:0-409 GCF_000517525.1 Limulus polyphemus
TTAACAGTACACAGTATCGTTAAATTTTGTGTCTTCTTATTGACAGTACACAGTATCGTTAAATCTTGTGTCTTCTTATTGACAGTACACAGTATCGTTATATCTTGTGTCTTCTTATTGACAGTACACAGTATCGTTAAATCTTGTGTCTTCTTATTGACAGTACACAGTATCGTTGAATAATGTGTCTTCTTATTGACAGTACACAGTATCGTTAAATCTTGTGTCTTTTTATTGATAGTACACAGTATTGCTAAATCGTGTGTCTTCTTATTGATAATACACAGTATCGGTTAAATCTTGTGTCTTCTTATTGACAGTACACAGTATTGTTAAATCTTGTGTCTTCTTATTGAAAGTACATAGTATCGTTAAATCTTCTGTCTTCTTATTGACAGTACACAGTATC
>NW_013939626.1:0-420 GCF_000517525.1 Limulus polyphemus
AAGAGCCACTATTCGTCGATAATGTGTACTGTCAGTAAGAAAACACAAGATTTAACAATAATGTGTCCTGTCAATAAGAAGACACAAGATTTAACGATACTGTGCACTGTCAATAAGAAGACACAAGATATAACTATACTGTGTACTGTCAATAAGAAGACACAAGATTTAACGATACTGTGTACTCTCAATAAGAAGAGACACTATTCGACGATAATGTGTACTGTCATTAAGAAAACACAAGATTTAACAATAATGTATCCTGTCAATAAGAAGACAGAAGATTTAACGATACTGTGTACTGTCAATAAGAAGACACAAGATTTAACGATACTGTGTACTGTCAATAAGAAGACACAAGATTTAACGATACTGTGTACTGTCAATAAGAAGACACAAGATTTAACGATACTGTGTACT
>NW_013939627.1:0-333 GCF_000517525.1 Limulus polyphemus
GCCTCTCTTGCTATTCTTCTGGTTATTTTTAACCGGATCTGGCAGGAACATATTTTTCCAGATGCTTGGCGCCAGGCTATTGTCCTCCCTTTCTCCAAACCTGGGAAGGATCCCAAGATTCCTTCTAATTATCGTCCCATCACTTTGACTAGTTGTCTTTGCAAGGTTCTAGAGAGGATGGTTAATGCTCGTCTTGTTTGGTTCCTGGAATCAAACATGATCCTCTCACCCACACAATGTGGGTTCCGTCGACAGCAATCCACCATGGACCATCTGATTCGACTTGAAACGTCGATCAGGGAAGCCTTTCTCAAGAGAGAACACCTTGTTTCT
>NW_013939628.1:0-863 GCF_000517525.1 Limulus polyphemus
TGTGTACTGTCAATAATCAGACACAAGATTTAACGATACTGTGTACTGTCAATAAGAAGACACAAGATTTAACGATACTGTGTAATTTTAATAAGAAGACACAATATTTAACAAAACTGTGTACTGTCAGAAAGTAAACACACGATTTAACAATACTGTGTACTATCAATAAAAGACCCAAGATATAACGATACTGTATACTGTCAAAAAAAGACACAAGATTTAACGATACTGTGTACTGTCAATAAGAATACACAAGATTTAACGATACTGTGTACTGTCAATAAAAAGACCCAAGATTTAACGATACTGTATTTGTGTATTCTTATTGACAGTTCACTATCGTTAAAGTGTACTGTCAATAAAAAGACACAAGATTTAACGATACTGTGTACTTTCATTAAGAATACACTAGATTTAACGATACTGTGTATTGTCAATAAGAAGACACAAGATTTAACTATACTGTGTACTGTCCATAAGAAGACCCAAGATTTAACAATACTGTGTACTGTCAATAAGAAGACACAAGATTTAACGATACTGTGTACTGTCAATAAGAAGACACAAGATTTAACGATACTGTGTACTGTCAATAAAAAGACCCAAGATTTAACAATACTGTGTATTGTCAATAAGAAGACACAAGATTTAACGATACTGTGTACTGTCAATAAGAAAACACAAGATTTAACGATGCTGTGTACTGTCCATAAGAAGACACAAGATTTGACAATACTGCGTACTGTCAATAAGAAGACACAAGATTTAACAATACTGTGTACTGTCAATAAGAAGACACAAGATTTAACGATACTGTGTACTGTCAATAAGAAGACACAATATTCAACGATAATGTGTAC
>NW_013939629.1:0-529 GCF_000517525.1 Limulus polyphemus
AGCAGTAAAAAGAATCAAATTGAATGAAACACGTACTTAAATAGAAAACTTCTTGACATGTTGATTCTTGATGTTACGATATTTCCTTACTGTTGTAAATTAAATTAAAAAAAGCCACTGGAACCTCGTGACCTATTAACTATATGTTTTGATTTCAGGCCAGTTCAATAATAAATTATACAGAGCAACCACAGTGCTGTATTTGTAACTTTATAATAATATAACATAAGTATGTTGTATCTTTGTGTAGAAACGTCGAACTATTTATCTACTACAAAACCGTTTTAACTGTTAATTAATGATACTAAAACACGTTGTCATGGAAAGAAAGATTGAAGAATGAACATATTTATCATGATTCAAACAATAAAACTCTCTATGATATGGAAGTCTGATTATAAATATAACATTTTATAAAAGAAAATATTAATATAACACTCGTCAGTGGAGAGAATAGATAAAACTATCAGGAAGGAAAGAAAAGACGGTATAAATCGTTCTTACCAGCGTTTCCACGATAGGACCCGAA
>NW_013939630.1:0-431 GCF_000517525.1 Limulus polyphemus
AGTATCGTTAAATGTTGTGTCTTCATATTGACAGTTTACAGTATTGTTAAATCTTGTGTCTTCTTATGAGAGTACACAGTATTGTTAAATCTTGTGTCTTCTTATTGACAGTACACAGTATAGTTAAATCTTGGTCTTCTTATTGACAGTACACAGTATTGTTAAATCTTGTGTCTTCTTATTGACAGAACACATTACTGTTAAATCTTGTGTCTTCTTATTGACAGTACACAGTATAGTTAAATCTTGGTCTTCTTATTGACAGTACACAGTATCGTTAAATCTTGTGTCTTCTTATTGACAGTACACAGTATAGTTAAATCTTGGTCTTCTTATTGACAGTACACAGTATCGTTAAATCTTGTGTCTTCTTATTGACAGTATACAGTATTGTTAAATCTTGTGTCTTCTTACTGAGAGTACACAACATT
>NW_013939631.1:0-1154 GCF_000517525.1 Limulus polyphemus
GGTGTCTTCTTATTGACATTACACAGTATTGTTAAATCATGTATCTTCTTACTGACACTACACAGTATTGCTAAATCTTGTGTCTTCTTATTGACACTAAATAGTATTGTTAAATCTTGTTTCTTCTTACTGACAGTACACAGTATTGTTAAATCTTGTGTCTTCTTATTGACAGTACCCAGTATTGATAAATCTTGTGTCTTCTTATTGATAGTACACAGTATTGTTAAATATTGTGTCTTCTTATTGACAGTACACAATATCGTTAAATCTTATTTCTTCTTATTGACAGTACACAGTATCGTTAAATCTTTTCTCTTCTTATAAACAGTACACAGTATCGTTAAATATTGTGGCTTGTTATTGACAGTACACAGTATTGTTAAATTTTGTGTCTTCTTATTGACAGTACACAATGTCGTTAAATCTTATTTCTTCTTATTGACAGTACACAGTATTGTTAAATCTTATGTCTTCTTATTGACAGTACACAGTATTGATAAATCTTGTGTGGTCTTATTGATAGTACACTGTATCGTTAAACCTGGTGTCTTCTTATTGACAATACACAGTATTGTTAAATATTATGTCTACTTATTGACAGTACACAGTATCGTAAAATCGAGTGGTTTGTCAGTGATAGTACACAGTATCGTTAAATCTTATGTTTTCTTGTTGAGAGTACACAGTATTGTTAAATCTTGTGCTGTCAATAAGAATACTAAATATTTGACAATACTGTGTACTGTCAATAAGAAGACACAAGATTTAACAATACTGTGTACTATCAAAAAGAAGAACACAAAAATTAAAAATACGTACTGTCAATAAGAAGACACAAAATTTAACAATACTGTGTACTGTCAAAAACAAGCCACAATATTTAACGATACTGTGTACTGTTTATAAGAAGAGACAAGATTTAACAATACTGTGTACCTTCTTTATGATAGTACACTGTATGGTTAAATCCTGTGTCTACTTATTGACAGTAAACAGTATTGTTAAATATTTAGTATTCTTATTGACAGTACACAGTATTGATAAATCTTCTGTCTTCTTATTGACAGTACACAGTATTGTTAAATCTTGTGTATTCTTATTGAATATACATATTTTTAATTTTTGTGTCTTCATATTGACACTACACAGTA
>NW_013939632.1:0-535 GCF_000517525.1 Limulus polyphemus
TTTTACTGTTTCTCTATTTTTTTTTTCGTCTTCGGTTATATTCTAACCAAGAAGAGTTTTAAGAATAGTATTATTCAAAGAAAATCGCAACATCTAAAAGGCCACGACATTTCTTATAAAATAAACTCCACGTTTGCAATCTTTTTATTCTGGGTTTTCGAAAGTTATATATATTTTTTAAGTTTTCACGGGACATAATATTTTTCGTTAATGTTATAATGTCTCAATTTCGAATTTTCCGACACAATAAGCAGTATCAGATATTATTCTATTAATTTTTTCGTCAAAAAGAAACTATTTTCAATTTTCAAAAAACAATTCATATTTTCACCGAAAAGCCAAGGCTATAGCCCATGTTTTTTCCAAAATTTTGAAAAAAATAGTTTTTCCTTATATTTCAACACAAAGAGGCCAATGATGTAAGACTTTCAAAATGGACATCCTTTCATCAAAATTTCCACAAGTTATTTCATAATCTGTTTTCAAAATTTCGGCCTTCTTCGATTTTACTGTTTCTTTTCTTTTGATGTTGTTG
>NW_013939633.1:0-430 GCF_000517525.1 Limulus polyphemus
TTTGCTGGAGCTATTTTCCTTGGAGGAATCTTTATTGGACGATGATTGCCTATGTTTATTCTGTACTCTACAAGGTCTGTGCAGCTAATGTCATGATCTCCTTTCGAAAAGACGTCTGCATAATTCGCCAAAAGTTCCCTAACCTGAAGAGCCTATGATGATGACAAATGGATTATTCTCTTCTTATAGAGGTAAGTTAAATGTTCTAGGAGAGGATATCCTTTCTTTATGGTTGTATTACTTGCCTTAACAATGACTGGCTCTACCTCCTGGCACACACCCAACAATGCTCCTTCCTTAAGTGTATGCTCACATTTAGAGAAATTAGTCACTGTTATGGGGACTACTTGATGACCTGCCACAAGTGACCTTCCAACCTTCACGTCTGCTGGCCTGGATGGGTCTTCCACTGCTTCCACAAGCATTGGGC
>NW_013939634.1:0-514 GCF_000517525.1 Limulus polyphemus
TATCTTATTATTGACAGGACAAAGTATTGTTAAATCTTGTGTCTTCTTATTGACAGTACATAGTATTGTTAAATTTTGTGTCTTCTTATTGACAATACACAGTATCGTTAAATCTTGTGTCTTCTTATTGACACTACACAGTATTGATAAATCCTGTATCTTCTTATTGACAGGACACAGTATTGTTATATCTTGTGTCTTCTTATTGACAGTACACAGTGTTGATAAATCCTTTATCTTCTTATTGACAGGACACAGTATTTTTATATCTTGTGTCTTTTTATTGACAGTACACAGTATCGTTAAATCTTTTGGCTTGTTATTGACAGTACACAGTATTGATAAATCCAGTATCTTCTTATTGACAGGACTCAGTATTGTTAAATCTTGTGTCTTTTTACTGACAATACACAGTGTTGATAAATAATTTTTCTTTTTATTGACAGGACACAGTTTTGGTAAATCTTGTCTTCTAATTGATAGTACACAGTATCGTAAAATCTTGTGTCTTCTT
>NW_013939635.1:0-584 GCF_000517525.1 Limulus polyphemus
GCCATACTCATCTTTAGCCTTACTTGGTACAACTACTCCATGAACACTTAGGTTTAACTTTAGTTACCGAATTTATAACCCCATACTTATCTTTAGCATTATTTGTCACAACAACTCTACTAACACCTAGATGTAACTCTAGTTACCGTATTTGTAACCACCATACTCATCTGTAGCGTTATTTCGTACAACAACTCCATGGACATTTAGGTGTAACTCTAGTTACCGAACTTAAAACCACCATATTCATATTTATCCTTACTTGGTACAACTACTCCATAAACACTTATGGTGTAACTCTGGTTACAGAATTTATAACCGCCATACTCATCCATTAGCGTTACTTGGTACAACTACTCCATGAACACTTAGGTGTAACTCTAGTTACCGAATTTATAACCACCATATTCATATTTAGCCTTACTTTTTACAACTACTCCATGAACACCTAGGTGTAACTCTAGTTACCTAATTTATAACCACCATACTCATCTTTAGCCTTAATTGTTACAACTACTCCATCAACACCTAGGTGTAACTCTAGTCTCCGAATTTATAACCACCATACTCAACTTTAGCCTTAC
>NW_013939636.1:0-571 GCF_000517525.1 Limulus polyphemus
CTGCAGACTGAAGTCAAGAGTGGGTGATTGAACGATACTAGCAATTAGGTCCTATTTAAACCACTCGAACTTAAGGAAACACATGTAGTTATGTTGTAAATAGATGAGTTAATTAACACATTGACTGCAGACAAAAGTCAACACTGGGCCATAGAACGATACTAGTTATTGGGTCCTACTTAATCCACTCGGACTTAAGGAAACACATGAATATATTGTGTAAATATATGACTTATTTAACACATTGGCTGCAGACTAAAGTCAAGAGTGCGTGATAGAACGATACTAGCTATTGGGTCCTATTGAATCCACTCGGACTTAAGGAAACACATGTAGATATTTTGTAAATATATGAGTTAATTAACACATTGACTGCAAACTAATCTCAACAGTGGGCCATAGAACGATACTAGTTATTGGGTCCTATTTAATCCAGTCGGACTTAAGGAAACACAGGAAGATATGTTGTAAATAGATCAGTTAATTAACACATTGACTGCAGACTAAAGTCAACAGTGGGCCATAGAACGATACTAGTTAATTGGGTCCTATTTAATCCAGTCGGACTTAA
>NW_013939637.1:0-981 GCF_000517525.1 Limulus polyphemus
TACACCTAGGTTTCATGGAGTAGTTGTACTAAGTAAGGCTAAAGATGAGTATGGTGGTTATAAATTCGGTAACTAGAGATTAACATACGTGTTCGTGGAGTTGTTATACCAAATAACGCTAAAAATGAGTATGGGGGTTATACATTCGGTAACTAGAGTTACACCTAGGTGTTCATAGAGTAGTTGTACCAAGTAATGCTAAATATGAGTATGGTGATTATAAATTTGGTAACTATAGTTACACCTAGGTGTTCATGTAGAAGTTGTACCAAGTAAGGCTAAAGATGAGTCTACTCCACGAACACCTAGGTGTAACTCTAGTTACCGAATTTATAACCACCATTTTAGCCTAACTTGGTACAAGATGAATATGGTGGTTATAAATTCGGTAACTAGAGTTACACCTAGGTTTTCATGGAGTAGATGTACCAAGTAAGGCTACAGATGAGTATGGTGGTTATAAATTCGGTAACTAGAGTTACACCTAGGTGTTCATGGAGTAGTTGTACCAAATAACGCTAAAGATGAGTATGGGGTTACACATTCGGTAACTAAAGTTACACCTAGGTTTCATGGAGTAGTTGTACCAAGTAAGGCTAAAGATGAATATGGTGGATATAAATTCGGTAACTAGAGTTACACCTAGGTGTTCATGGAGTAGTTGTGCCAAGTAAGGCTAATGATGAATATGATGGTTATAAATTCGGAAACTGGAGTTACTCCTAGGTGTTCATGGATTAGTTTTACCAAGTAAGGCTAAAGATGAGTATGATGGTTATGAATTCGGAAACTAGAGTTACACATAAGTGTTCATGGAGTAGTTGTACAAGTAAGGCTAAAGATGAATATGGTGGCTATAAATTATTTAAATAGAGTTACACCTAGGTGTTTATGGAGTAGTTGTGCCAAGTAAAGCTAAAAATGAGTATGGTGGTTATAAATTCGGTGACTATAGTTACACCTAGGAGTTTATTGAATAAA
>NW_013939638.1:0-673 GCF_000517525.1 Limulus polyphemus
GTTAGTTTCTATTTTACTATGCAACCTGTTCTTGATAATATTTGTTTTTGATCCGACTATACAACATGCCCTAGATAACATTTGTTTTTGTTCCGACTATACAACCTTTCCTTCATAACGTTAATTTTAATTTTACTATGCACCCTATTCTTGATAATATTTGTTTTTGTTCCGACTATACAACTTGCCCTTGATAACATTTATTTTTCTTTTGACAATATAAACTTTCCTTGATAACGTTAGTTTATATTTTACTATGCAACCTGTTCTTGATAACATTTGTTTTTGTTCCGACTATAGAACCTGCCCTTGACAACATTTGTTTTGTTCAGACTATACAACTGCCCTTGATAACATTTATTTCTATTTTGAAAATATAACCTTTCCTTGATAACGTTAGTTTTTCTTTTACTATGCAACCTGTTCTTCAAAATATTTGTTTTTGTTCCGACTATACAACTTGCCCTTGATGACATTTGTTTTTGTTTTGACAATACAACCTTTCCTTGATAACGTTAGTTTTAATTTTACTATGCTTCATATTCTTGATAATATTTAGTTTTTTTTCGACTATACAACTTGGCCTTGATAACATTTATTTCTGTTTTGACAATATAACCTTTTTTTGATAACGTCGAATTTTTATTTTACTATGCAACTTGCCCTTGATAAC
>NW_013939639.1:0-2160 GCF_000517525.1 Limulus polyphemus
ATCATAAAACGATACTAGCTATTGGGTCCTATTTAATCCAGTCGGACTTAAGGAAACCCATGTAGTTCTTTTGTAAATATATGAGTTAATTAACACATTGCCTGCAGACTAAAGTCGACAGTGGGTCATAGAACGTTACTAGTTATTGGGTTCTATTTAATCCACTCGGACTTAAGGAAACACATGTAGATATGTTGAAAATAGATGAGTTAATTAACACATTCACTGCAGACTAAAGTCAACAGTGAGTCGTAGAACGATACTAGCAATTGGTTCCTAGTTAATCCAGTCCAAATTATGGAAACACATGTTTATATGTTGTAAATAGATGAGTTAATTAACACATTGGCTGCTGACTTAAGTCATCAGTGGGTCATAGAACTATACTAGCTATTGGGTCCTATTTTATCCACTCGTACTTAAGGAAACACATGTAGAAATGTTGTAAATAGATGAGTTAATTAACACATTGACTGCAGACTAAAAGAACAATGGGTCATAGAACGATAGTAGCTTTTGGGCCCTATTTTATCCAGTCGAAATTATGGAAACACATGTATATATGTTGTAAATAGATGAGTTAATTAACACATTGGCTGCAGAATAAAGTCAACAGTGGGTCATAGAAGGATACTAGTTATTTTTTCCTATTTAATCCACTCGGACTTAAGGAAATACATATAGATTTGTTGTAAATAGATGAGTTAATTAACACATTGGCTGCTGACTTAAGTCATCAGTGGGTCATAGAACTATACTAGCTATTGGGTCCTATTTAATCCAGGCGTACTTAAGAAAACACATGTAGCCCACTGTTGACTTTATTCTGCTGCCAATGTGTTAATTAACTCATCTATTTACAACATATTTCTGTGACCCACTGTTAACTTTAGTCAACAGCCAATGTGTTAATTAACTCATCTATTTACAACATATCTACATGTGTTTCCATAATTCCGACTGATTAAATAGGACCCAATTGCTAGTATCGTTCTACGAGTCACTGTTGACTTTAGTCTGCAGTCAATGTGTTAATTAACTGATCTATTTACAACATATCTGCATGTTTTTCCTTAAGTCCGACTGGATTGAATAGCAAAAAATAACTAGTATCCTTCTTTGAAAGAAAAAATAACTAATATCCTTCTATGACCCACTGTAGACTTTAGTCTGCAGTCAATGTGTTAATTAACTCATCAATTTACAACATATCTACCTGTGTTTTTTTAAATCCGAGTGCAATAAATAGGTCCCAATAACTAATAACGTTCCATGACCCACTGTTGACTTTAGTCTGCAGGCTATATGTTAATTAACTCATATATTTACAAAAGAACAACATGGGTTTCCTTAAGTACGAGTGGATTAAATAGGACCCAATAGCTAGTATCCTTCTATAACCCACTGTTGACTTTATTCTGTAGCCAATGTGTTAATTAACTCATCTATTTACAACATATCTACGTGTGTTTCCTTAAGTCCGACTGGATCAAATAGGTCCAAATAACTAGTATCGATTTAATCCACTAGGACTTCAGGAAACACATGTAGATTTGTTGTAAATAGATTAGTCAATTAACACATTGGCTGCAGAATACAATTCAACAGTGGGTCATAGAACGATAATTTTTTCCTATTTAATCCTCTCGTACTTAAGGAAACACATGTAGATATGTTGTAAATACAATAGTTAATTAACATACTGGCTGCAGACTAAAGTCAACAATGGGTCATAGAACGATACTAGCTGTTGGGCCCTATTTTATCCAGTCGGAATTGTGGAAACACATGTAGATATTTGGTAAATACATAAGTTAATTAACATACTGGCTGCAGACTAAAGTCAACAGTGTGTCATAGAACGATACTAGTTATTAGGTCCTATTTAATCCAATGGGACTTAAAAAACACATGTAAATATGTTGTAAATAGATGAGTTTATTAACACATTGACTGAATAATAAAAAGCCAACAGTGGGTCATCGAACGATACGAGCTAATGGGTCCTATTTGATCCACTCGGACTTAAGGAAACACATGTAGATATGTTGTAAATATATGAGTAAATTAACACTTTGGCTGCAGACTAAAGTAAACAGTGGGTCATAGAACGATACTAGTTATTAGGTCCTATTTAATACAATGGGACTTAAAAAACAT
>NW_013939640.1:0-638 GCF_000517525.1 Limulus polyphemus
ATCCCACTTCTGACACCAATTTGTTACGTCTCCGTTTGTTAATTGATTTTCCGTAACTTCGTTCCGACGAAACTTAAGCGACACAAGTTCTTTCTTAATAAAAACTGGTTTATTCTTTCCGAATATAACTTTACCGATACACTCAACTTCAGCAATCGCGCTAAACAAACGCTATAACGACGAACGTGCTCAATAATACTTCTGACTGCAGATCAGTTACTCACTATCTATACACACATTACATTCCCCTCTTTTATATACCAGCCTACCCTATCTAGCAAATACTAGAGCATTCCTGAAAGAACAAGATAGTTCTAGAAACTAGAGGGCGCCACACCAGTCACGTGACCTCGATGACGCAAGGGTATTGTGTATTTTTCAACTTTAAGTTTCCAGACATCATTTCTTCGTCTTTGTTGAACAGGGTATTGTATATTTCCCAACTTTAAGTTTCCACACAACATTTCTTCGTCTTTGTTGAACATGGTATTGTATATTTCCCAACTTTAAGTTACCAAACAACATTTCTTCGTCTTTGTTGAACAGGGTATTGTATATTTCCCAACTTTAAGTTTCCAGACAACATTTCTTCGTCTTTGTTAAAGGTATTGTGTTCAACAAAGACGAAGAAATGTTGT
>NW_013939641.1:0-324 GCF_000517525.1 Limulus polyphemus
CTAACAAGCCACAAGAATTAACAATACTGTGTACTATCACTAACAAGCCACAAGATTTAAAGATACTAAGTACTGTCAATAAGAAGACACAAGATATAAGAATACTGTGTACTATCACTAACAAGCCACAAGAATTAACAATACTGTGTACTATCACTAACAAGCCAAAAGATTTAAAGATACTGTGTACTGTCAATAACAAGACACGAGATTTAAAGATAGTGTGTACTGTCAATAAAAAGACACTCGATTTAACAATACTGTGTACTGTCGATAAGAAGACACAAGATTTAACGATACTGTGTACTGTCAATAAGAAGACAC
>NW_013939642.1:0-676 GCF_000517525.1 Limulus polyphemus
GTACACTGTATTGCTAAATCGTGTGTCTTCTTATTGAGAGTACACATTATCGTTAAATCTTGTGTCTTCTTATTGACAGGACACATTGTTGTTAAATCTTATGTTTTCTTACTGACAGTACACATTATCGTCGAATATTGTCTCTTCTTATTGACAGTACACAGTATCGTTAAATCTTGTGTCTTCTTATTGACAGTACACAATATCGTTAAATCTTGTGTCTTTTTATAGATAGTACACAGTATTGCTAAATCGTGTGTCTTCTTATTGACAGTACACAGTATCGTACAAATCTTGTAATAAGAAGACGACAGTACACAATATCATTAAATCTTGTGTCTTTTTATAGATAGTACACAGTATTGCTAAATCGTGTGTCTTCTTATTGACAGTACACAGTATCGTAAAATCTTGTGTCTTCTTATTGACAGTACACAGTATCGTTAAATCTTGTGTCTTCTTATTGACAGTACACAGTATCGTTAAATCTTGTGTCTTCTTATTGACAGTACACAGTATCGTTAAAACGTGTGTCTTCTTATTGACAGTACACAGTATCGTTAAATCTTGTGTCTTCTTATTGACAGTACACAGTATCGTTGAATCTTGTGTCTCTTATTGACAGTACACAGTATCGATAAATCTTGGGTCTTCTTATTGACAGTACACAGTATCG
>NW_013939643.1:0-738 GCF_000517525.1 Limulus polyphemus
TTATCGTTGAATATTGTGACTTCTTATTGACAGTAAACGATATTGTTAAATCGTGTGTCTTCTTATTGACAGTACACAGTTTTGTTAAATCTTGTGTCTTCTTATTGACAGTACACAGTATTGTTAAATCCTGTGTCTTCTTATTGAAAGTACACAGTATTGTTAAATCTTGTGTCTTCTTATTGACAGTACACAGTATAGTTAAATCTTGTGTCTTTTTATTGACAGTACACAGTATCGTTAAATCTTGTGTCTTTTTATTGACAGTACACAGTATCGTTAAATCTTCTGTCTTCTTATTGACAGTACACATTATCGTTGAATATTGTGTCTTCTTATTGACAATACACAGTATCGTTAAATCTTGTGTCTTCTTATTGACAATACACAGTATTGTTAAATCTTGTGACGTCAATAAGAAAGTACACAATATGGTTAAATATTGTGTCTTATTATTGACAGGACACATTATTGTTAAATCTTGTGTTTTCTTACTGACAGTACACATTATCGTCGAATATTGTCTCTTCTTATTGACAGTACACAGTATTGTTAAATCTTGTGTCTTCTTATTGACAGTACACAGTATCGTTAAATATTGTGTCTTCTTATTGACAGTACACAGTATCGTTAAATCTTGTGTCTTCTTATTGACAATACAGAGTATCGTTAAATCTTGTGTCTTCTTATTGACAGTACGAGTATCGTTAAATCTTGTGTCTTTTTATGGATAGTACA
>NW_013939644.1:0-364 GCF_000517525.1 Limulus polyphemus
CGAGAAGATCCGTCCAAATGGAACGAAGTACTGGTACAAAACGCAAAACGTTCGATAACTCCTTTAAAACAAACAGTAGGAAGGTAAAACTCTGCATAGTACTACTCAATGTTAAACTGTACCTACATACCAAATTTGGTGAAGAATCATCAATTTAGGACCCTCTGGTGACAAGAAATCGAAAACCAATCAGTAACCAAAAGCTTCACTGCAGTACAAATACACTTTCAGAAAAGCCAATAAAAGAGTAACATAAAACGACCACAAAAGTCGCAGAAATGACAAGAGAAGGCTAGAATTTTGCATGTAAATACGCAAGTATGCAACGAACGTTCATACAAAATTTGGAAATGATCCGTCCAAA
>NW_013939645.1:0-898 GCF_000517525.1 Limulus polyphemus
TCAATAAGAATATACAAGATTTAACAATACTATGTCCTGTCAATCAGAAGATACAGGACTTATCAATACTGTGTCCTGTCAATAAGAAGATACAGGATTTATCAATACTGTGTCCTGTCAATAAGAAGATACAGGATTTATCAATTTGTCAAAAGATGACACAAGATTTAACAATCCTATGTCCTGTCAATAAGAAGATACAGGATTTAACAATACTGTGTCCTATCAATAAGAAGATACAGGATTTATCAATACAGTGTACTGTCAATAAGAAGACACAAAATTTTACAATAATGTGTCCGGTCAATAAGAATATAAAGGATTTATCAATACTGTGTACTGTCAATAAGAAGACACAAGATTTAACAATACTGTGTCCTGTCAATAAGAAGATACAAGATTAATCAATATTGTGTCCTGTCAATAAGAAGATACAGGATTTATCAATACTGTGTACTGTCAATAAGATGACACAAGATTTAACAATCCTGTGTCCTGTCAATAAGAAGATACAGGATTTAACTTCTTATTGACAGGACACAGTATTGATACAGGATTTATCAATATTGACAGTACACATAAGAAGACAAAAATTTAACAATACTATGAAATGTCAATAAGAAGACACAAGATTTAACAATACTGAGTCCTTTCAATAAGAAGATACAGGATTTATCAATACTGTGTACTATCAAAAAGAAGACACAAGATTTAACGATACTGTGTACTATCAATAAGAAAACAAGATTTATCAATACTATGTACTATCAAAAAGAAGATAAGATTTAACGATACTGTGTACTGTCAATAAAAAGACCCAAGATTAAACGATACTGTGTACTATCAATTAGAAGACTCGATTTACCAATACTGTGTACTGTCAATAAGCAGAAACAAG
>NW_013939646.1:0-289 GCF_000517525.1 Limulus polyphemus
TACCGTGTACTGTCAAAAAGAAGATACTAGATTTAACGATACTGTGTACTATCAATAAGAAGACGCAAGATTTAACGATACTGTGTACTTTCAATAAGAAGACACAAGATTTAATGATACTGTGTACTGTCAATAAGAAGACACAAGATTTAAAGATACTGTGTACTTTCAAGAAGAAAACACAAGATTTAACTATACTGTGTACTGTCAATAAGAACACACAAGATTTAATGATAATGTGTACTGTCAGTAAGAAAACAGAAGATTTAACAATAATGTGTACTATCAA
>NW_013939647.1:0-1102 GCF_000517525.1 Limulus polyphemus
GAAGTTAAAGAATTACATATTTTTGGTTTTCAAAGTCGTTCATTCTGAAACACCTGATCGTTACCTTTGTAATGGACGGTGACCCCAAGAGGACACACAAAATTGCAGCATTTCAAAATGTATCCGATATATTAATGCCGCAACTAAGTAATATTCACTTTAGCCTTGAAAACAAAAGGTTTTGAAAAAAATCTTGAATTTTGCGATTACTTCAGTGAGCTAACGTCCTTTACAACAACGTATTAAAGAATTTTATCTCACCAAATGTAGCGATTATCGACATTTCATTCTGAAATTTCTTGGTGCAAACATGAGCTACCTTAGAAATTTATGTTGAAGTAATATTAACAACTGTGTCATCGACAAAATACAGTAAGTTTCAGACAGTCAGTTTAAATACCGTCTTTTCTTTTTCTAGCCAACAATTACTGGTATGAAGACGGCTTACATACCAAGTACATACCTCCTCCGGATGGATGGGTAGACAATATACCTCCACTTTTCCAGTATCAGGGCAATTTGCATTGTATGTATATCAGATTCTCTGTATTTAAATAGTAATATAAGTATGTTAAAGTGGATTATAAGAAATACAGACAATGCGTTTTATCACTAGTGTTTATTTTCGTCTCGTTAGATATCTACTTTTAATTTATCTTATATGGCATTCATTTACAAGGATGTGGCGATTCTATATCAGTCATTGTCATAGTTGGTAGTAAATTATAATCTTTACTTTTTTCTTGAATTAAAAAACATAATACTAATTACCAGATAAGGGATAAGACTAGTTAGTATTATAATATTGTTATATAATAAAAATAATAGGTGCTATTTAATAATCAGACTTAGATAATCGTGTAGGCTACAAACAAGGTCAACAAATTTCGTATATTAAAAAGTTCCCCTCTCCATTTTTCAATCTCAGATACCTAATCAAAACTCTCACCCTACTTTAAACTACCACCAAACTGTAGTTACAGCCAAGTTCTATTCAGTTATGACTTTGTCTGACTTAACATCTAAATATTACAATCCTTGTGTGTGTGGATGTGTAGATATTTAAAACACTCTGGTCTTTATTTACAGATAAGAATTCGGT
>NW_013939648.1:0-631 GCF_000517525.1 Limulus polyphemus
CTTGATACTATTATGAAAATAATAAACAAAATATGGATTTTCAAGACTCGCAGCTAAAGGTATTTGAAATTCTAGCCCAGGGGTGGGCAACTTTTTTGTGCGTGCGTGCCAAAACCGGCAAAATCTCTGACACAAAATTCTTCTGCGTGCCAACCAAAATTTTTTGAGAACATATTCTTAAGGTGTATGTGAAGAACCTGAAGAAATGACAAAAAATCACTCGAGCGGTAAAAACACAGTATATGATGATGAAAAATACATTTATTCATCTTCAAAACAACGTCCAAACAACAATAAATCTTTGCCACTTTCAAAAGAAGACATCATATATCCGTCCGGCAGAAAACTTGCAAAAAACGTTTTCAGTTAGGGTTAGGTCACTTTATAAAGAAAATGTCAGTCACATAAAATATCAGTCTGACAGAAAACTTTACGGCTCCTTTTGATATATTATCAGTGGGACTTCGCTGCTGCATCACTGATGACAGAGATTTTACATCGGGGTTATATTTCGTGACCTTCAGAGATATACACGAATTACTAGTTTCATCCGTCAGGCTACTCCTATTACGAGACTTAATAAAGTTCATCACTGAGAAAAAAGATTCACAAGCACGTGTAGATGAAAGCA
>NW_013939649.1:0-678 GCF_000517525.1 Limulus polyphemus
CTTATTGACAGTACACAATATCGTTAAATACTTGTGTCTTCTTATTGACAGTACACAGTATCGTTAAATACTTGTGTCTTCTTATTGAAAGTACACAGTATCGTTAAATCTTGTGTCTTCTTATTGACAGTACACAGTATCGTAAATCTTGTGTCTTCTTATTGACAGGACACATTATTGTTAAATCTTGTGTTTTCTTACTGACAGTACACATTATCGTCGAATATTGTCTCTTCTTATTGACAGTACACAGTATCGTTAAATCTTGGGTCTTCTTATTGACAGTACACAGTATAGTTAAATCTTGTGTATTCTTACTGACAGTACACAGTATCGTTAAATCTTGTGTGTTCTTATTGACAGTACACAGTATCGTTAAATCTTGTCTGTCAATAAGAAGACTACTGTGTACAATAAGAAGACACAAGATTTAACAATGCTGTGTACTCTCAATAGGAAGACACACGATTTAGCAATACCGTGTACTATCTACAAAAAGACCCAAGATTTAACGAGATACTGTGTACTGTGTTAAATCTTGTGTCTTCTTATTGACAGTACACAGTATCGTTAAATCTTGTGTCTTCTTATTGACAGTACACAGTATCGTTAAATCTTGTGTCTTCTTATTGACAGTACACAGTATAGTTAAATCTTGTGTCTTCCTATTGACAGTAC
>NW_013939650.1:0-349 GCF_000517525.1 Limulus polyphemus
CAGTACACAGTATCGTTAAATCTTGTGTCTTCTTATTGACAGGACACATTATTGTTAAATCTTATGTTTTCTTACTGACAGTACACATTATCGTTGAATATTGTGTCTTCGTATTGACAGTACACATTATTGTTAAATCTTGTATTTTCTTACTGACAGTACACATTATCGTTGAATATTGTGTCTTCTTATTGACAGTACACAATATTGTTAAATCTTATGTCTTTTTATTGACAGGACACATTATTGTTAAATCTTTTGTTTTCTTATTGACAGTACACATTATCGTTAATATCTTGTGTGTTCTTATTGACAGTACACAGTATTGTTAAATCTTGTGTCTTCTTAC
>NW_013939651.1:0-782 GCF_000517525.1 Limulus polyphemus
AAATAAACAATTCGGCGACTTTTTGCGACTTTGGATATCGGAGCGCTTTTTGTGTAAGTACCTGCAATGAGAGTTCATTCCTGAAGTCACCTCACAATCTTCGGCATCACTATGAAACAAAACATCTGTCAACATATTCGAAGTTTTCTGGAAAGTTGCGTTCTGAGAAATTTGAGTTCATGAATTGTACTTTGGAATCTCAAAGGAATCTCTTTACGAGAATGTTTGCTGAAAATGAATCTGTCGCTCGTACAAGTTATAAAATAGTGTATAAGATGGCAGAGCGAGGAAAACCGTTTACTGACGGCAACTTCATCAAAGAGTGTATGATGGAAGCAGCAAATGACTTGTGTCCTGAGAAAGCTGATTTGTTCAGAAGTATCAGCCTTTCAGCAAGTTCACTTGTGCAGAGAACAGAAGAACTTGGAGAGAACATGGTATTACAGATACGCGAAAAAGCTAGGAACTTCTTGTGGTATTCTCTGGCGCTGGATGAGTCTACTGATCTCTCGAATACGTCACAACTTCTCGTGTTCATTCGGGGTGTTAATTTGGACTTTCAGATCACAGAAAAGTTGGCATCCGTTTACAGCATGCACGGAACAACAACTGGAGAAGACATTTTCATAGAAGTGCAGAAAACTTTGCAAGGCTATAACCTTCAGTGGAACCAGCTTCGATGTGTTACAGTTGATGGAGGAAAAAACATGGATGGAGTGAGGAAGGGTCTGGTGGGGCAGATACGAACTAAGTTGGAAGATCTTCAACTCCCGGGCGACTCT
>NW_013939652.1:0-694 GCF_000517525.1 Limulus polyphemus
GTGAATAAAGAATGTAAGCACTATGAGAAGAAAGAAGCACAAGATAATAAAAACAACCAGCTTTGTCGTTACGTGGAATGGACTTGGAATTATATTTTCCAAAATAATAAAAAACGATATACCTAAGGACTGAAAAAATTACAACACCTTTATACAAGGAAAGTAAAGATAATGGTGCGATATAGGAATATCAACTATGTTGGTACTGTATAAAAAGGTTAAATATGTTTATTCTGTAGGTGGAGAACTAATATGACTGTACTCTATAGATAAAGGAACAACGATAGTTATGGTGTTTGAAAAGGAAATCTAAGATAATGCTACTGTGTTGGTAGAACAATGATCAAGGTGGTATAATGGAACAAGAGAGATGGTAATTTTGCCATTTCAGTTATTATATTTTTTCGAGATCTCAACGACAGCTAATATATTTTGTTAATTTGAGTGTAACGTTTGTAACTTTCATAGTTTTCGTTCAGAAGATTGTGTCATATTTATTCATGTTATAAAACAACAAACATTTTATTCTGTTAGCTTTGGAATAGCCGTGACGTTCTGGAGTATACAACAAAGCCTGGTAGCTTCTATAATCACTTATGGAGTGGTTGATACTTTTGGTTATATTTGTTGCTTCGGTCATCCTGCAGTTTCTGCAAAAGAGGTAAGTGCAGTTGTTTTAAAAACATTTCTTTGT
>NW_013939653.1:0-511 GCF_000517525.1 Limulus polyphemus
ACGATACTGTGTACTGTCAATAAAAAGACCCAAGATTTAACAATACTGTGTACTGTCAATAAGAAGACACAAGATTTAACGATACTGTGTACTGTCAATAAAAAGACCCAAGATTTAACAATACTGTTTACTGTCAATAAGAAGACACAAGATTTAACGATACTGTGTACTGTCAATAAGAAGACACAAGATTTAACGATACTGTGTACTGTCAATAAGAAGACACAATATTCAACGATAATGTGTACTGTCAGTAAGAAAACACAATATTTAACAATACTGTGTACTGTCAATAAGAAGACACAAGATTTAACGATACTGTGTACTGGTATCGTTAAATCTTGTGTCTTCTTATTGACATTGTGTACTGTCAATAAAAAGACCCAAGATTTAACAATACTGTGTACTGTCAGTAAGAAAACAATATTTAACAATAATGTGTCCTTTCAATAAGAAGTCACAAGATTTTACGATACTGTGTACTGTCAATAAGAAGACACAAGATTTAACG
>NW_013939654.1:0-1312 GCF_000517525.1 Limulus polyphemus
CTTATTGACAGTACACACTATTGATAAATCCTGTATCTTCTTATTGACAGGACTCAGTATTTTTAAATTTTGTTTATTCTTATTGACAGTACACAGTATCGTTAAATCTTGTGTCTTCTTATTGACAGTACATAGTATTGATAAATCCTTTATATTATTATTGACAGGACACAGTATTGTTAAATCTTGTGTCTTCTTATTGACAGGACACAGTATTGATAAATCTTGTATCTTCTTATTGAAAGGAATCAGTATTGTTAAATCTTGTGTCTTCTTATTGACAGTACACAGTATTGATAAATCCTGTATCTTCTTATTGACAGGACACAGTATTGTTAAATCTTGTGTCTGTGTACTGTCAATAAGAATTATTGATAAATCCTGTATCTTATTATTGACAGGACACAGTATTGTTAAATCTTGTGTCTTTTTTTTGACAGTACAAAGTATTGATAAATCATGTATCTTCTTATTGACAGTACACAGTATCGTTAAATCTTGTGTATTCTTATTGACAGTACACAGTATTGATAAATTCTGTGACTTCTTATTGACAGGACTCATTGTTGTTAAAGCTTGTGTCTTTTTACTGACAGTACACAGTATCGTTAAATCTTGTGGCTTGTTATTGATAGTACACAGTATCATTAAATCTTATGACTTGTTATGATAGTACACAGTATCGTTAACTCTTGTGTCTTCTTATTGACAGTACACAGTATTGATAAATCCTTTTTCTTCTTATTGACAGGACACAGTATTGTTAAATTATGTGTCTTCTTATTGACAGTATACAAAATTGATAAATCCTGTATCTTCTTATTGACAGGACACAGTATTGATAAATCCTGTATCTTCTTATTGACAGGACACAGTATTGTTAAATCCTGTATCTTCTCATTGACAGGACACAGAATTGATAAATCTTGTGTCTTCTTATTGACAGTACACAGTATTTATAAATCCTGTATATTCTTATTGACAGGACACATTATTGTTAAATATTGTGTCTTCTTATTGACAGTACACAGTATTGATAAATCCTTTATCGTCTTATTGACAAGATACAATTTTGTTATTGATAAATCCTGTATATTTTTATTGACAAGACACATTATAGTTAAATCTTGTGTCTTCTTATTGACAGTACACAGTATTGATAAATCCTTTATCTTCTTATTGACAGTACACAGTATTGATAAATCCTTTATCTTCTTAATGATAGGATACAATTTTGTTAAATTTTTTGTCTTCTTATTGACAGTACACAGTATTGATAAATTCTGTATCTTCTTATTGACAGGACACAGTA
>NW_013939655.1:0-815 GCF_000517525.1 Limulus polyphemus
CCAAGTCTTGTGCCAGCTCTTGCAGGCTCTCCCCTTTAGCACGAATTCTCGTCCTAAACCTAGCCCTGTAGACTTCTGACGAATTTTGGATTCCGTACCTGAGTTACAGAGCCTCTACCAGTGCTCTATAGTTGTGTCTGTTGGCTGCTGTAAACCGTCCAAGTATTTCCATGGTTGTCCCTTCAAGCTCGTTGCCAGATATACAGCTTTCTGCTCCTCTGTCCATCCATTCATCTCTGCCAGTAGCTCAAACTGTGCTCTATATGCTTCCCACGGTGCTTTCCCATCGAATTCCTGTGGCTTCCTTTGCACTGGATCACTCTTATTACTGACATTCATATCTGGGATGTGACTTCTAACGGGACTGAATATGTCTGCATTAGGGTTTAGCTGCGGGCTCTGTAAGGGGCTTGCCATTGTCTGGGGCTGATTAAGTCGATGGTCAATGTATCTCCTTGTGTAAAAGACAATAGATCGTCCTTTAACGTATCTAATTCGCTTTTAAATTTACTAATGTTTTCCATTTGTACTTCTTGCCACTATTGTTGACTTTCCTGTAACTGTTGGAGACTTTCTTCCTGTTCTCTTCTCTTCTCGTTCTTCTTGTTTCTTTTCTTTTTCCTCAAACAGCTGCTGTAATCTCTCTTCTTGTTTATTTTGTTGTTCAAGCTGCCACTGTTGCAGGGTTTCTTGCAACTGCTGTTGTCTCTCTTCTTGTTTCTTTTGCTGTTCTTGTATTGCTGCCATCAAATCTGCTAAGCTGTAGTTTGATTTGCTGCTTCTCTTTTCCATCTTCTCGTTTTCTTCTTCTTTTT
>NW_013939656.1:0-946 GCF_000517525.1 Limulus polyphemus
AAATATAAACATCTAAAGCAGAACAGGAGAAAGACCAAGATTGAAGACCAGTGATTGATTTTCTAAAAACAATTGTTTTTCGCCCTGCTTGGGAGAAGATGTCTAGTCTAAGCCCTGTGATAAAGCACTATTGGGCACAATGGGACCAGTTGAGGCTTGAAGATGGTATTCTTCTCCGGAGATGGGAAACTGTAGATGGGAAAGTGACGACCTGGCAAACGGTTATACCGACCAAGTTACGGGAAGTTGTGCTGCATCAATCCCATGATACTGTAACAGGAGGACATCTCGGAGTTAAGAAAACATTGAGTCACCTACGACACAGATTTTACTGGATAGGTATGAGACAAGATGTAGAAAAATGGTGCAGAACATGCAGTACATGTTGTGCTAAAAGGGGACCCAAGCATAAGGGACGTGTTCCAATGAAGTTATATCAAGTTGGTGCACCAATGGAAAGAGTAGCCATCGACATTGCTGGTCCTCTGCCCCAAACTCGTGCTGGAAACAAGTATATTTGTGTGGTAATGGATTATTTCACCAAGTGGCCGGAGGCATATGCAATACCAATCAGGAAGCTACAACTGTAGTTTCGACTATTAGTGATTTCTTCTTCAGATTTGGTATGCCATATAAACTGCATTCAGATCAAGGCCGTAACTTAGAATCAGCTGTGTTCCAAGAATGCTGCAAGTTGTTTGGCATCTGAAAGACTAGGACAACGCCACTTCACCCACAGTCTGATGGGATGGTAGAAAAGTACAACTGGACACTAGGACAGGAATTGGCAAAGTTTTGTAATAGCTGCCAAAATGACTGGGATATTCTTACTCCCTCCACTATTGATGGCTTATAGGACAGCAGAGCATGAAACCACTGGATACACTCCAGCAAAGTTGATGTTTGGTCGGGAACTTCGGTTGCCAGTGGACCTGATAACAGGACG
>NW_013939657.1:0-945 GCF_000517525.1 Limulus polyphemus
TCTTGCAATTTTCCGTCTTCGAAATCTCCAGAAAAAAATATTTTGCACATCTAGTAGAAATCCAAACCGTGAATCTAAATCTAGTAAGCGAGAAAATCTTCCTGTTATTTGTGTAATCAAGCGATCAATAACATCCTTCATGATGCGATAAATTTCCTGTTCAACAGTCAATCCAGCATCAGCTGCATTTTCACCTGGCATTCGTTTACGATGTATTTTTCTTCTTTCAATGGTCAATCCCCATGTTTCACATTGATTCTTACCCACTTTAAGTGCTTCTTGATAGGATTTTTCACGTGATTCTATCAATTTCTCTTTCAAAGAATCAAGATCAGCAGCTGCTTTTCTAAAATTCATTTTTGGCTCCTGAAGACGTTTCTGCAATCGATTGATAGATGATAAAAGAATTCTCCAAAAATGCAAAAGTACAAGAAAATCAAATGTAAGCATGTGTTGCAGAATATTATGAGCTGTGTTGCCATTCTCACTTAATTGCTCAAACAGTCCTAGCAATTCATCCAGTTTTTCAAGTACAACTTTTATTGCATTTTCTCTTGCACTCCACCGTGTTTCTGATGAACGCTTGACAGAGATCTTAATCTCTTACTGCAGTTCGTCCCATCGAGTTGTTGAATGAGAAAAAATAAATTATAAATGGCTTCGATTATACCAAAAAAAGGTAATAACTGTTGCTTCATAGTTCAAACTATGGTTGTCACAGTTTATAAACACTGCTTTTGGATTTTTGTTCAGAATTCTTTGTTGAACGCCTGACAGATGACCTGACATGACAGCAGCATTATCATAACATTGTGAACACCAATCACTCAATAAAATTCCACCCGCTTCTAATTTTGTGCTTATTGTTTTCTCAATATTGGCAGCGTCTTTTTCTTTTATCTGTATGAAGTCAATAAATGACTCTTTGACTTCTATTCTACTTTT
>NW_013939658.1:0-337 GCF_000517525.1 Limulus polyphemus
GTATCGTTAAATCGTGTGTTTTCTTATTGACAGTACACAGTATCGTTAAATCTTGTGTCTTCTTATTGACAGTACACAGTATCGCTAAATCTTGTGTCTTCTTATTGACAGTACACAGTATCGTTAAATCTTGTGTCTTCTTATTCGCTGTACACAGTATCGTTAAATCTGGTGTCTTCTTATTGACAGGACACATTATTGTTAAATCTTGTGTTTTCATACTGACAGTACACATTATCGTTGAATATTGTGTCTTCTTATTGATAGTACACAGTATCGTTAAATATTATGTCTTTTTTTTGACAGTACATAGTATCGTTAAATCTTGTGTCTTTTT
>NW_013939659.1:0-579 GCF_000517525.1 Limulus polyphemus
AACTACAGCTTAGCAGATTTGATGGCAGCAATACAAAAACAAGAAAAGAAACAAGAAGAATGAGAAGATAAATTACAACAGTTGTTAGAGGAAAAAGAAAAGAAACAAGAAGAACGAGAAGAGAAATTACAACATTTGTTAGAGGAAAAAGAAAAGAAACAAGAAGAACGAGAAATTAAACAAGAAGAGAAATTACGGCACTTGTTAGAGGAAAAAGAAAAGAAACAAGAAGAACGAGAAATTAAACAAGAAGAGAGATTACAGCAGTTGCAAGAAAACCTGCAACAATGGCAGCTCGAACAACAAAATAAACAAGAAGAAAGATTACAGCAGTGGCAAGAAAACCTACAACAATGGCAGCTCGAACAGCAAAATAAACAAGAGAGATTACAACAGTTGTTGGAGGAAAAAGAAAATAAACAAGAAGAACGAGAAAAGAAACAAGAAGAGAGATTACAGCAGTGGCAACTGGAACAAGAAAGGAAACAGGAAGAAAGTCAGCAGCAACTACAGGAAAATCAACAACAGTGGCAAGAAGTACAAATGGAAAACATTAGTAAATTTAAAAGCGAATTAGAT
>NW_013939660.1:0-459 GCF_000517525.1 Limulus polyphemus
AGTACACAGTATTGTTAAATCTTTTATCTTCTTATTGACAGTACACAGTAATGTTAAATCTTTTATCTTCTTATTGAGAGTACACAGTATTGTTAAATCTAGTGTCTTCTTATTGACAGTACACACTAAGGTTAAGTCTTGTGTCTTCTTATTGACAGTACACAGTATCTTTAAATCTTGTGGCTTGTTAGTGATAGTACACAGTATTGTTAATTCTTGTGGCTTGTTAGTGATAGTACACAGTATCGTTAAATCTTATGTCTTCTTATCGACAGTACACAGTATTGTTAAATCTAGTGTCTTCTTATTGACAGTACACACTATCGTTAAATCTTGTGTCTTCTTATTGACAGTACACAGTATCTTTAAATATTTTGGCTTGTTAGTGATACTACACAGTATTGTTAATTCTTGTGGCTTGTTAGTGATAGTACACAGTATTCTTATATCTTGTGTCTT
>NW_013939661.1:0-401 GCF_000517525.1 Limulus polyphemus
AGGAATATGATTCACTTATAATATTGTAGTCAACTCTACTAGAGGAAAATGATTCACTTATAATATTGGAGTCAACTCTACTAGATGAAGATGATTCACTTATGATATTGGAGTCAACTCTACTAGAGGAAAATGATTCACTTATAATATTGGATTCAATTCTACTAGATGAAGATGATTCACTTATAATATTGGAGTCAACTCTACTAGAGGAAAATGATTCACTTATAATATTGGAGTCAACTCTACAAGATGAAGATGATTCGCTTATAATAATGGAGTCAACTCTACTAGAGGAAAATGATTCACTTATAATATTGGAGTCAACTCTACTAGAGGAAAATGATTCATTTATAATATTGGAGTCAACCCTAATAGAAGAAAATGATTCTCTTATAATA
>NW_013939662.1:0-677 GCF_000517525.1 Limulus polyphemus
AATACTTTCTCACTGCAGATCAATTACTCACTACCTACACATTGTCCCGTCACGTTGTCACCATCTTATATCTACCAGACTACCCCCCCCCTCATCTAGGAAGGTTCGAGAAAGAAGTGGCGTGATACTAGTCATGTGACCTCGCTGACGCAACACCGCCCCTCCTTAGTATTGTTCGTCCCGAACAATAGCCACTTACAATAAACCAATAACAATTAACAATAACTTAATTAAATGTACAGAATTACAAACACAAAATTACAATTCAACAAAGTCTCTTAATTTTACGGGACGTATCTTCTTCCGTACTGGTCTCCGTCTCGTTGGCTTCTGCTTCACGTGGAGTTCATCTGCTTCATCAGGAAAGGTCCTATCGTCCGTAACAGTCACATCAGTGGTAGTAACTTCATCAAGAGCTTCACCATTTCCCTTCTCAAAGCTGAGTAGAGTTTATTCTTCGACGGTGGCTTCTTCAGGTGGTACGTCTTCATCAGCGTCATTTGTTCTGTTGTCCACTTCGTCCCAACTGAAATGTCCGGACTGTGATAACGCCAAAGCCTCTTGGCATGCACCACTTTTGGCTTACCTCGCCAACCACATTTTATCCGGAAAGTCACGTCTGAGAGACGATCCACTAAGTCATATGGGCCTTCCCATGGAGAAGACAACTTAGAAGA
>NW_013939663.1:0-501 GCF_000517525.1 Limulus polyphemus
GTTAAATCTTGTGTCTTCTTATTGAGAGTACACAGTATCGTTAAATCTTATGTCTTCTTATTGACAGTACACAGTATCGTTAAATCTTGTGTCTTCTTATTGACAGTACACAGTATCGTTAAATCTTGTTTCTTCTTATTGAAAGTACACAGTATCGTTAAATCTTAAGTCTTCTTATTGACAGTACACAGTATTGTTAAATCTTGTGTCTTCTTATTGACAGTACACAATATCATCAAATCTTGTGTCTTCTTATTGACAGAACACAGTATGGTTAAATCTTGTGTCTTCTTATTGACAGTACACAGTATCGTTAAATCTTGTGTCTTCTTATTGACAGTACACAGTATCGTTAAATCTTGTGTCTTCTTATTGAAAGTACACAGTATCGTTAAATCTTGTGTCTTCTTATTGACAGTACACAGTATTGTTAAATCGTGTGTCCTATTATTGACAGTACACAGTTTTGTAAATCTTGTGTCTTCTTATTGAAAGTACACA
>NW_013939664.1:0-784 GCF_000517525.1 Limulus polyphemus
TGTGTGTGTTCTTTCTTCCACACACAAATTTCCTTGAGTTAGTGGCTTGTGTACACCACTCACAACTGTATAACCTGGAATTTAAAGTGTCTTAGAAGTCCCACACCTAGAAATCATTACATGAAAACCAATGTTTAGTTAATTCATAGTTTAAACTTTAAACACATCTATATGCTATGAAACACTGCACCATTTGATATGATATTTAGTACTGACAAAAAGTAAACATCAGACTTTCAGAATATTGTTTGTTTCCTTCATTTATTTGTGCAAATTTACATAAGAGCTAACTGTAATTTTGAACTGAACAGACTACTCTTGTCTTGCTGTTTGGCCGGATTTGAGCAACATTCTTATAATACATCTAGGGCCCCAAAATAAGGAACACATTTTCATGACAACAAGCAATGAATCCTCCACTAACAATGAATCGGGCATGGCTTGTGGTTAGTTGTTCAGATAGTGCACTGGAGGATTGATTATTACCAGAAGGTAAAAGATTAAATAAAGTTCCAATTTAAAAGCAAAAACTTGTTAGTGGATTCATTGTTAGTGGAGTTAGATTGATTATTACCAGAAGGTAAAAGATTAAATAAAGTTCCAATTTAAAAGCAAAAACATGAATTACCTTGGTAGCAATGGCAAATAAGAAAATATCATCCTAGCATATAAAATAATGTACCATTTCATGACTACTCTTCATCTTTAAAGACACAGCTCCATATTTGGCTCGACAGGTTTTACTACTATTTCCACACAGAACAGCCATGTCACCAACAATAAA
>NW_013939665.1:0-491 GCF_000517525.1 Limulus polyphemus
GTCACATCCATTCAAAATTTGTTTTTTTGAAACTTGTAATAAAATATCATTATTTCTGATCATCATACACAAGTTGTTAATCAACTGATCTTCGGGTTCATTAGATGATTACATTCAGCTACTCGGTTATTCTCACGAGGCTTATGTAGTTGGAATAACTAAAAATAGTAACAATTGGAAACATTGATTTTGATTGGTTGATTATTGTCATGAGTTGTGATGGTAATAGATGAAACCAAACAACCTGTAATTAACCAAAACTAATGGGAAATATTTCTATTACTTCAATAGTTGAAATAATTGAAAACACTGAGTTTGATTGGTTGATTATTTTCATGACATTAGTTGATTTAATTATAATTTTTATTAATCAAGTTAATTGTCCAGCTCTACTGGTAAGATCATTTCTGGCTAAAAGTTTCACTTCAGTATTCTCTGTATTAAACTGGTTTCTGGCTACAAGGTTCTTTTAGTAATTCTCTGTACAAACA
>NW_013939666.1:0-1494 GCF_000517525.1 Limulus polyphemus
CCTATTTACTATCAATAAGAAGACAAGATTTAACGACACTGTGTACTATCATTAACAAACCAAAAGATTTAACAATACTGTGTACTGTCAATAAGAAGACACAAGATTTAACAATCCTATGTACTATCAATAAGAAGACAAGATTTAACGATACTGTGTACTATCACTAACAAGCCAAAAGATTTAACGATACTATGTACTGTCAATAAGAAGACTCGAGATTTAACAATACTGTGTACTGTCAATAAGAAGACAATAGATTTAACAATACTGTGTACTGTCAATAAGAAGACACGAGATTTAACAATTACTGTGTACTATCAATAAAAAGACACAAGTTTTAACAATGCTGGACAGTACAGTTAAATCTTTTGGCTTGTTAGTTACTATCAATAACAAGCCATAAGATTTAACGATACTGTGTACTGTCAATAAGAAGCCGTTAAATCTAGTACAGTATTTCACTTTCGATAATAAAACACAAGATTTAACGATACTGTGTACTATCAATAACAAGCCATAAGATTTAACGATACTGTGTACTGTCAATAAGAAGACACGAGATTTAACAATACTGTGTACTGTCAATAAGAAGACACGAGATTTAACGATACTGTGTTCTATCAATAAAAAGACACAAGTTTTAACAATGCTGTGTACTGTCAATAAGAAGACACATGATTTAACGATACTGTGTACTGTCAATAAAAAGACACAAGTTTTAACAATGCTGTGTACTGTCAATAAGAAGACACAAGATTTAACGATACTGTGTACTATCAATAAGAAGACACGAGATTTAAGAATACTGTGTACTGTCAATAAGAAGACACAAGATTTAACAATAATATGTACTATCAATAAGAAGACATTATTTAACGATACTGTGTACTATCACTGACAAGCCAAAAGATTTAACGATACTGTGTACTTGACATTACACAGTATCGTTAAATCTTATGGCTTGTTATTGATATAAGAAGACACAGAATTTAACAATCCTATGTACTATCACTAACAAGCCATAAGATTTAACGATACTGTGTACTATCAATAACAAGCCACAAGATTTAACGATTATATGTACTGTCAATAAGAAGACACAAGATTTAACAATACCGTGTACGGTCAATAAGAAGACACAAGATTTAACAATACTGTTTACTGTCAATAAGAAGACACAAGATTTAACAATACTATGTACTATCAAAAAGAAGACAAGATTTAACAATACTGTGTACTATCACTAACAAGAAACAAGATTTAACGATACTGTGTACTGTCAATAAAAAGACACAAGTTTTAACAATGCTGTGTACTGTCAATAAGAAGACACAAGATTTCACGATACTGTGTACTATCAATAAGAAGACACGAGATTTAAGAATACTGTGTACTGTCAATAAGAAGACACAAGATTTAACAATCCTATGTATCATCAATAAGAAGACAATATTTAACGATACTGTGTACTATCACTAACAAGCGAAAAGA
>NW_013939667.1:0-565 GCF_000517525.1 Limulus polyphemus
ATGGCGCATTTGGAATGTCGTTTTCAGAACTATGTATATCTAGGTAATATTTGAAGTGTTTATATCGTTTCCGGTTCGTTTACATTAATTACCGGTTTTAACATGTTTCTATTCCAATCTATTGTTTTTGTTGTAATACTCCTTCCGTAACCTCTTTAGTGAATTTTCAGTAAGTACGATATAGCATGTTTTCCTTTGGTATTTACTGTTATTAGTGTATATAAAGCTTAATCCCAGTTACTTGATTTAGAAGATTTCCGAGAGCAAACTATATTTTTGTTATATTTAACTTTAGATTTACGCGTTTTGTCTCTCCTTTCACTATTTTCTGAACACTATTTATATAAGCTATTTAGTAAAACAAGATTTGTTATGGTTAACACCTAACAATATCAAACACCAGAAGAACTATTTTAATTGTATTTCTAATACAATAGTCTCGTGCATTTACTAAATATTCAAATGTCCTATACATTTCTAAAAGAATTTATAGAAACAAAATCAGAAAAGACTGTTCGGAATAAGTTATCGTTAACAACAATTGTGTGTTTTACGTGATAATCAA
>NW_013939668.1:0-419 GCF_000517525.1 Limulus polyphemus
GACTTTCCGGGTAAAATGTGGTTGGCGAGGTAAGCCAAAAGTGGTGCATGCCAACAGGCTTTGGAGTTATCACGGTCCAGGACATTTCAGTTGGGATGAAGTGGACAACAGAACAAATGACCTCCCACCTGAAGAAGCCACCGTCGAAGAAGAAACTCTACTCAGTTTTGAGAAGGGAAACGGTGAAGCTCTTGATGAAGTTATTACCACTGATATAACTGTTACCGACGATAGGACATTTCCTGATGAAGCAGATGAACCCCACGTGAAGCAGAAGCCAACGAGACGGGAGACCAGTACGGAAGAAGATACGTCTCGTAAAATTAAGAGACTTTGTTGAATTGTAATTTTGTGATTGTAATTCTGTACATTTAATTAAGTTATTGTTAATTGTTATTGGTTTATTGTAAGTGGCTATT
>NW_013939669.1:0-285 GCF_000517525.1 Limulus polyphemus
CACAGGTTATCGTTTTCGTCAAAGGAAATTATGTATTGCATAGGGGCTTTTGAAAAATAAAATTTCATTGACAAAATTCTCATTTTTCGATGTTTAAAGTTATTGTGAAAATATGAACTCGATTTAGGGTTTGGGAAAATATATTTTGTTTTCGTTAATCTCTAAGTCTGTCAATTTTGCTGTTTCAGACAAATAAATGGGCCATCTGATCTTAGACGTTATTGTTGCATTAGAAGACACTGTTATCTCAATATTTAAAAAATTTACATTTTTCGTAAAAATACC
>NW_013939670.1:0-401 GCF_000517525.1 Limulus polyphemus
TTTATTCCCATTGTTTTCATTGTCACTCGTGCTGCAAATCCCCTCTACTTTTGTCTGACACTTTATAAGCTTTTCAATATTTTGAAGTATGGATAGCGTGATATTGTATTTGCTTGTACACATTCTATGAAGTTTAACCTATAAATTTAATGTTAGTTGTTTTTCCCGTTTTCAAGGATTTCTAACCATTGTCAAAGAAGAAGCTTTAAATAATTTATCCGTATCTGACTCTGTATTTATATAAGAATATATAGACCAAAATTATATTAGTAACAACTTTTCAAAACTTTCATTTACACATGTTTGATCTGTTAAATTAGTTTATCGTATATACATAATCAAGCTGCCATAATGAACATTTAAAGAAGTTAAGAGTTATCAATTAAGAAGAGCCATTTCAA
>NW_013939671.1:0-895 GCF_000517525.1 Limulus polyphemus
TAAACAAAAAATAGTTTTAAAATAAGATTATTCAAACAAAATCCCAACATCTAAAAGGCCATGACATCTTCTTAGAAAATAAATTCCACTTTTTGTATTCTTTTAGTCTGGGTTAGCGAAAGTTCAATTTCTTTAACTTTTAACGGGACCTAATATTTTTCGTTTATGCTATAATGTTTGAATTAGAAGTTTTACAACAAAATAATCACTATTTGATATTTTTCTATGACTTTTGCGTGAAAAATGCACTTTTTTCCATTTTCCAAGAAAACTCGTATTTTCATCGAAAACCCAAAGGCTATAGCAAAACATGGTTCCAAAATTTTGAAAAAAATTGTTTTTCGTCATATTTCAATAGAAAGATGCCTTTGATGTAAGACTTGGAAAATGGATATCCTTTCGTCAAAATTCCCAATAGTTATTTCACAATCTGTTATCAAAATTTCGGCTATATTAGAATTTACTGTTTTTTTTGTTTTAAGTTCTATAGTAAACAAAAAATAGTTTTAAAATAAGATTATTCAAACAAAATCCCAACATCTAAAAGGCCATGACATCTTCTTAGAAAATAAATTCCACTTTTTGTATTCTTTTAGTCTGGGTTAGCTATAGCCTTTGGGTTTTCGATGAAAATATGAGTTTTCTTGGAAAATGGAAAAAGGTGGTTTTTTCACGCAAAAGTCATAGAAAAATATCGAATAGTGCTTATTTCGTTGGAAAACTTCAAATTCAGACATTACAGCATAAACGAAAAATATTAGGTCCCGTTAAAGGTTAAAAAAATTGAACTTTCGTATTTCAATAGAAAGATGCCCTTGATGTAAGACTTGGAAAATGGATATCCCTTCATCAAAATTGCCAATAGTTATTTCACAATCTGTTATCAAAATTTCGG
>NW_013939672.1:0-968 GCF_000517525.1 Limulus polyphemus
GATACAAGTCGATACGTACGAACGTCAATTAATGTTCAGTGGTCGGGCTACATATTGCAAATTTCAAGGTGCAAATTAAAGTATGTCATTAAACCTGCCATTGAATAGTACGGGGTTTATAACAGGGAGTCACCCATGCTGTTCGGGTAAGAGTAACCACAATTTGCTAACCGTGTTCCTTCCCTCTGGTCAAAAGCACTAACTAAGGAATAGATATGTGAGTTTTAACACTAATTGATCTGGACTCTTATTCTCTGTATAATATGAAAGAGCAAATTATGTTGAAGATATCATAATAGGAGAGGCTGTTGTTGTTCTGTCTTGTATCAGGCTTTCTCTTGTCACTGGGTTCGACCTACCCTCGTTAAAAACGAATTTATTTATTACCAGGATATTTTGTCGTATGCAGTAGTGGGTAAGGATCACAAGCCAACGTCTCGAGTAAGTTTATGTAAATAACAAAGAAACAACTCGGAAACACAAAACATAGAATTAACTGAACAAATTTCGACAGTTTACATCCCCCTTACTCTCTTTTAACACTTGATTATTTCATGAACAATTCTTCTACTATACTTATTAACATCTCCAGAATACTCAGTAAATTTCCGAATTCTTTCCACTCTAAAATATAGGACTTTATGTCGTAAAAACAATATTGTAACCTAGGTGATCTTAAAAATATCACTCCATAAATTAGTAAGTTATTCAACTTCTGATTCATAACATTAGACGTTTATTATAATATGCGTATTGTTTAATTATTAAAACAAAATATATTTCAAAATTGTTCAATAATTATAAATAACAAACTCTAAAGAAAGAGACAACAGAATATTTCATACAATGATACGATATAATGATCAATTACATAGCAGATAAGATAAAAATAATTTATTTAGTATTAGTATTATAGCAGTTACCAACCTTGGTAGACAGTAAATCCTGAAAATTATTTTTACGGTAGA
>NW_013939673.1:0-462 GCF_000517525.1 Limulus polyphemus
TGGATCACTGTATTAAAACAGAATTCTACAGCTGTATCATTCTGTATGGACAGTAGACTGGATCACTGAATTAAAACAGAATTCTACAGCTGTATCATTATATATGGACAGTAGACTGGATCACTGTATTAAAACAGAATTATACAGCTGTATCATTCTGTACAGACAGTAGACTGGATCACTGTATTAAAACAGAATTCTACAGCTGTATCATTCTGTATGGACAGTAGATTGGATCACTGTATTAAAACAGAATTCTACAGCTGTATCATTCTGTATGGACAGTAGACTGGATCACTGTATTAAAACAGAATTCTACAGCTGTATCATTCTGTATGGACAGTAGACTGGATCACTGTATTAAAACAGAATTCTACAGCTGTATCATTCTGTATGGACAGTAGATTGGATCACTGTATTAAAACAGAATTCTACAGCAGTATCATTCTGTATGGACAGTCC
>NW_013939674.1:0-1578 GCF_000517525.1 Limulus polyphemus
ATCTTATCTGTGCACAGCTCTGTTAAAATAATAAAACAATATTTTTCTTCATTACAAGAGTGCAGACTAGGAAATTAGTTACTGTGGAGGTTTAACTTACCCGAAGACTATCTTACAGAACATGATGGCTTATAGATAATGTTTCAAGTAAAAAAAGTATTGTTCCTCTAGAGGTGTTATAGTTGTGATATGTAAATATTGAGGCTGCAATCCACTGAGAAGGTAGAAATTTTACGTTTTTTTTCCACATACATTAAAAGAAGATTTATGTTGTGATTATGTTTTCCAAACAGCAATTTCTGGTTTTCAAACGAGATCCATTGGTGCGTGTCATTTCATGATAGATATAAGTACAATGTAAGTAAAGTTGGTGAAAATAAGAAGGAAAATCAAAGTGCAAGTTACTGGTGGCAACGACACATACTTAGGAATATGTTTGTTTCTTACTGTCTGCATGTTACTTTCCTCTTTCACCTCGATCCTTTAGTCGTTTTTCCTCCCATTTCCTGGTCTTCACCTTTTATCTTTTGTTGATCTACCGTATTTTATATTCATTTCTCAAACTCCACTGACATTGCACCTGTTTTTCGATTATCGGAGTATGAGGTTTCATAATCATTGAGGTCTTGTACTTAGAAATGTAAGCACTCACTCCAATCATATGCCAGTGCCTTAGAATGTTTTAATTCCTTAGATACTAACGAAAGATCGGTAGATTTCTCACCTTTCATTGATGCTCTTTACACTTAACTCTTTGACAACGTGTTGTAGTACTTTGAATTTGTAAAAAGCAATGTACTATCAAGAGATAGTGGGTTATGCTTGTTGCTCAGTTGGTACGGTATTTGCATGAGGGTCAAAATATCAAGGGTTGAATTCTGAGGTAGTGAAATATAGATATATAGTAAATTAAATTTGCACTTTGGCGCCGTTCCAGTTTGATTTTCCAGGACCATGAAATTATGTCCAATGACTGTCAATGTTTTACGAGAGGGGAAGGCAGTAGTAATGTGAGTTGTTAGAAGTGTCTTGCTAGCGAGTGCTGAGAGTATAACTCTTTAAGAGTTCAGATTTCAACACAACACTTATACCATGACGAGGAAGTATAGATGAATAGGTGAAAAACATAGCCTATCCAAGTATCCAACGTTGTATCACACTTATTTTACCTCTAAGTGGTCACTCACAGTCTGGACTATTGCAAGAGTGTCTACTTCTATAAGTACACTTATTTTACCTCTAAGTGGTCACTCACAGTCTGGACTATTGCAAGAGTGTCTACTTCTATAAGTGTCCTTCGCATTATTGAAGTATGTAATTACTCTTTCAAATTCCCTTATCTCCACACATACACTGCAATCGATCAATTTACCCGATATTGATCAATTTTCATAGTTAGTTAAGTAAATGAGTTACTGTCCCAGTTCCACAAGTCATCCAACAGCATGATGCTGGTCTCATTGTCAAATAAGGAGAAAACAGAGTGACTTGTGACACGTGTCGGTCGAAACGACATTGGGTATAACGTAGCGCCCTCTATAACGTAAATCCCCTATTTCACAATAAAGTAGTAGCATT
>NW_013939675.1:0-464 GCF_000517525.1 Limulus polyphemus
ATGGAGTAGTTGTACCAAGTAAGGTAAAAGATGAGTATGGTGGTATAAATTCGGTAACTAGAGTTACACCTAGGTGTTCGTGGAGTTGTTGTACGAAATAACGCTAAAGATGAGTATGTTGGTTATAAATTCGGAAACTAGAGTTACACCTAGGTGTTTATGGAGTAGTTGTACCAAGTAAAACTAAAGATGAGTATGGTGGTTATAAATTCCGTATCTAGTGTTACACCTAGGTGTTCATGGAGTAGCTGTTCCAAGTAAATCTAAAGATGAGTATGGTGGTTATTAGTTACCGAATTTAGTAACACCTAGGTGTTCATGGAGTAGTTGTACCAAGTAAGGATAAAGATGAATATGGTGGTTATAAATTCGGTAACTAGAGTTATACCTAAGTGTTAATGGAGTAGTTTTACCAAATAACGCTAAAGATGAATATGGTGGTTATAAATTCGGTAACTAGAGTA
>NW_013939676.1:0-417 GCF_000517525.1 Limulus polyphemus
GACACAAGATTTAACTATACTGTGTACTGTCAATAAGAAGACACAAGATTTAACAATACTGTGTACTGTTAATAAAAGAAACAAGATTTAACGATACTGTGTACTATTAATAAGAAGACACAAGATTTAACGATACTGTGTACTGTCAATAAGAAGACACAAGATTTAACGATACTGTGTACTGTCAATAAGAAGACACAAGATTTAACAATACTGTGTACTGTCAATAAGAAGACACAAGATTTAACAATACTGTGTACTGTCAATAAGAAGAAACAAGATTTTACGATACTGTGTACTGTCAATAAGAAGACACAAGATTTAACAATACTGTGTACTGTCAGTAAGAAAATACAAGATTTAACAATAATGTGTCCTGTCAATAAGAGGACAAAAGATTCAACGATAATGTGTACT
>NW_013939677.1:0-581 GCF_000517525.1 Limulus polyphemus
TGAAAATTTCAAGATGATGATACGCACGTTGAATCCGTGCCTTAGTAGGGGTATTTAAGACATATAAAGTTTTAGTGTAATCATTATCTGTTTAATGCAGTACTGATGCCACGAATGAACCCAAGACAACGTGAACAAGCAATAGGACGTTTGAATGCTGGACAGCGGCCTCAAGTTGTTGCAAATGCATTTAACTGCAATGTTCACACTATCCAACGTCTACGTGAACGCTACAATACAACTAACAGTACAAATGACCGTCCACGCACTGGTCGCCCCAGAGTGACAACACGACGTCAGGATCGTTACATCTTACGACAGCATCTGCAGTCAACGCACTGGTCGCCCCAGAGTGACAACGCGACGTCAGGATCGTTACATCTTACGACAGCATCTGCAGAACCGGTTTCTTTGTGCAACTCACACTGCTCGTCAGACAATTAGCATTAACCAGAAACCGATTAGTAATGATACAGTTCGGCGTCGATTGAATAGTCGTAACCTGAGTTGTCGTCGTTCTGCCAGAGGTCCTATTCTGACACCACAATTTTGACGATGGGTGGGGCGACATCAGCAGTGGA
>NW_013939678.1:0-689 GCF_000517525.1 Limulus polyphemus
GTCTTCTTATTGACAGTACACATTATCGTTAAATCTTGTGTCTTATTATTAACAGTACACAGTATCGTTAAATACTTGTGTCTTCTTATTGACAATACACAGTATCGTTAAATCTTGTGTCTTCTTATTGACAGTACACAGTATCGTAAAATCTATTGTCTTTTATTAGAGTACACAGTATTGTTAAATCTTGTGTGTTCTTATTGATAGTACACAGTATTGTTAAATCTTGTGTCTTCTTATTGACAGTACACAGTATCGTTAAATCTTGTGTCTTCTTATTGACAGTACACAGTATCGTTAAATCTTGTGTCTTCTTATTGACAGTACACAGTATCGTTAAATCTTGTGTCTATTTATTGACAGTACACAGTATCGTTAAATCTTGTGTCTTCTTATTGACAGTACACAGTATCGTTAAATCTTGTGTCTTCTTATTGACAGTACACAGTATCGTTAAATCTTGTGTCTTCTTATTGAAAGTACACAGTATCGTTAAATCTAGTGTTTTCTTAGTGACAGTACACAGTATCGTTAAATCTTGTGTTTCTTATTGACAGTACACAGTATAGTTAAATCTTGTGTCTTCTTATTGACAGTACACAGTATCGTTATATCTTGTGTCTTCTTAGTGACAGTACACAGTATCGTTATATCTTGTGTCTTCTTATTGACAGTACACATTATCG
>NW_013939679.1:0-1876 GCF_000517525.1 Limulus polyphemus
GGAAGGAAACAAACCACAAGATAATAGGTGTTTCAAGTGTGACAATTATAATAATTAGTATACAACTAGTTACACATAATGGAAGAAACAAGACAATAGGTGTTCCAAATGTGATAATTACAATAATTAGTATACAAGTAGTTACACATAATGGGGGAACAAACCACAAGACAATAGGTGTTTCAAATGTGATAATTACAATAATTAGTAATACAAGTAGTTACACGTAATGGGGGAAACAAACCACAAGACAATAAATGTTTCAAATGTGGTAATTATAATAATTAGTATACAAGTAGTTACACATAATGGAGGAAACAAAAACAAGACAATAGGCGTTTCAAGTGTGATAATTACAATAATTAGTATTCAAGTAGTTACACATAATGGACGAAACAAACCACAAGACAATAGGTTTTTCAAATGTGATAATTACAATAATTAGTAATACAAGTAGTTACACGTAATGGAGGAAACAAACCACAAGACAATAGGTTTTTCAAGTGTGATAATTACAATAATTAGTAATACAAGTAGTTACACGTAATGGGGAAACAAACCACAAGACAATAGTTGTTTCAAGTGTGATAAATACAATAATTAGTATACAACTAGTCACACATTTTGGAGGATACAAACCACATGACAATAGGTGTTTCAAGTGTCATAATTATAATAATTAGTATACAACTAGTCACACATAATGGAGGAAACAAACCACAAGACAATAGGTGTTTCAAGTGTCATAATTATAATAATTAGTATACAACTAGTTACACATAATGGAGGAAAAAACCACAAGACATTAGGTGTTTCAAGTGTGATAATTATAATAATTAGTATACAACTAGTTACACATAACGGAAGAAACAAAATACAAGACAATAGGTGTTTCAAGTGTGATAATTACTGTGATTAGTATACAACTAGTTACACATAACGGAAGAAAAAACCACAAGAAAATAGGTGTTTCAAGTGTGATAATTACAATAATTAGTATACAACTAGTTACATATAACGGAAGAAACAAACCACAAGACAAAACGTGTTTCAAGTGTGATAATTATAATAATTAGTATACAACTAGTTACACATAATGGAGGAAACAAACCACAAGACAATAGGTGTTTCAAGTGTGATAATTATAATAATTAGTATACATCTAATTACAAATAATGGAAGAAACAAGACAATAGGTATTTCAAGTGTGATAATTACAATAATTAGTATACATGTAGACAAGTAGTTACACATAATGGGGGAAACAAACCACAAGACAATAGGTGTTCCAAATGTGATAATTATAATAATTAGTATACAAGTAGTTACACATAATGGAAGAAACAAAACAATAACTACTTGTATACTAATTATTATAATTATCACACTTGAAACACCTACACATAATGGAGGAAACAAACCACAAGACAATAGTTGTTTCAAGTGTGATAAATACAATAATTAGTATACAACTAGTCAAACATAATGGAGGAAACAAACCACAAGACATTAGGTGTTTCAAGTGTGATAATTACAATAATTAGTTAACAACTAGTTACACATAACGGAAGAAACAAACCACAAGACAATAGGTGTTTCAAGTGTGATAATTATAATATATAGTATACAACTAGTTACACATAATGGAGGAAACAAACCACAAGACAATATGTATTTCAAGTGTGATAATTACATTAATTAGTATACATGTTGTTACATATAATGGAGGAAACAAACCACAAGACAATAGGTGTTTCAAGTGTGATAATTACAATAATTAGTAATACAAGTAGTTACACGTAATGGAGGAAACAAACCAAAAGACAATAAATGTTTCAAATGTGGTAATTATAATAATTAGTATACAAGTAGTTAC
>NW_013939680.1:0-501 GCF_000517525.1 Limulus polyphemus
TGCTCGCGGAATTAAGGATTATTCTTGAAGAGTCATCAATTGAAATTTTACTGAATAAATAGACTAAGAAGTTAAGGTAGTATAATTAAAAGTTCCTTAAAATCAGGATAAATTTCTAGGGTTTTGTTTCAAGTGTTAAAATCATTACAGACTTTACAGCACTTTAATTTAGTAACTTTTGCAATCGTGTGAGTGAAAAATGGAACGGCACCTTTCCAGGGTTGGGATCACAGGATCCTACTGGGTAAAAGTTTGCTGTGGGGTGAAAGGGGAATACCCCAAGAAATCCTACTTTCACGGTCGGGGCCTCGAAAATAATATTTCCCGATCGTATCCGGTGGACGCTGAAATGAAGAGAAAATGTATCTATTATACCTAATCTATACTAACCTTTACGATGGAAAGGTTGGAAACGTCTGGTGGTAGTCTTCTTCGAAGACTGGTTCTTGTACGTCGGAATAAAAATGTTGAGAACACGGGAACTGGTACTGAAGCTTTCGT
>NW_013939681.1:0-543 GCF_000517525.1 Limulus polyphemus
TCTAGGTGTTTATGGAATAGTTGTACCAAGTAAGGCTAAAGATGAGTATGGTGGTTATAAATTCGGTAACTAGAGTTACACCTAGGTGTTCGTGGAGTTGTTGTACCAAATAACGCTTAAGATGAGTATGGTGGTTATAAATTCGGTAACTATAGTCATACCTAGGTGTTCTTGGAGTTGTTGTACCAAATAACGCTAAAGATGAGTATGGGGTTACACATTCGGTAACTAGACTTACACCTAGTTGTTCATGGAGTAGTTGTACCAAGTAAGGCTAAAGATGAGTATGGTGGTTATAAATTCTGTAACTAGAGTTACACCTAAGTGTTCATGGAGTAGTTGTACCAAGTTTGGGTAAAGATGTGTATGGTGGTTATAAATTCTGTAACTAGAGTTACACCTAGGTTTCATGGAGTAGTTGTACCAAGTAAGGCTAAAGATGATAATGGTGGATATAAATTCGGAAAATAGAGTTACACCTAGGTGTTCATGGAGTACTTGTACCAAGTAAGGCTAAAGATGAGTATGATGATTTAAATTCGG
>NW_013939682.1:0-496 GCF_000517525.1 Limulus polyphemus
ATACTGTGTACTGTCAATAAGAAGACACAAGATTTAACGATACTGTGTACTGTCAATAAGAAGACACAAGATTTAACAATACTGTGTACTCTCAATAAGAAGACACAAGTATTAACGATACTGTGTACTGTCAATAAAAGACACAAGATTTAACAATACTGTGTACTGTCAATAAGAAGACACAAGATTTAACGATACTGTGTTCTGTCAATAAGAAGACACAAGATTTATAAATACTGTGTACTATCAATACAGAACACAAAGATTTAACAATACTGTGTACTGGTCAATAAGAAGACACAAGATTTAACGATACTGTGTTCTGTCAATAAGAAGACACAAGATTTATAAATACTGTGTACTGTCAGTAAGAAGACACAAGATTTAACGATAATGTGTACTGGAGTACACAGTATTGTTAAATCTTGTGTCTTCTTATGGATCAATAAGAAGACACAAGATTTAACGATACTGTGTACTGTCAATAAGAAGGACA
>NW_013939683.1:0-453 GCF_000517525.1 Limulus polyphemus
CCTTGTGTCTTTAATCATTGTCCCATACTAACAGATCTTATAACTTAGATTTCCTTTATTCCTTGTGTCTTGAATCATTGTCCAATACGAACAGATCTTACAACTCATATTTTCTGTATTCCTTGTGTCTTGAATCATTATCCAATATCAACAGATTTTACAACTCTGATTTCCTTTATTCCTTGTGTCTTGAATCATTGTCCAATACTAACAAATATTATAACGCTGATTTCTTGTATTCCTTTTATCTTGAATCATTGTCCAATACGAACAGATCTCATAACTCAGATTTCCTTTATTCCTTGTGTCTTGAATCATTGTCTAATACTAACAGATCTTATAACTCAGATTTCCTGTATTCCTTGTGTTTTGAATCATTATACAATACTAACAGAATCTTATAACTCAGATTTCTTTTATTACTTGTGTCTTGAATCATTGTACAATACCTAG
>NW_013939684.1:0-362 GCF_000517525.1 Limulus polyphemus
AAATGGAACGACGTACTGGTACAAAACGCAAAACCTTCCATAACTCCTTTAAAACAAACAGTAGGAAGGTAAAACTCTTCATATTACTACGCAACGTTAAAGTGTACCTACATACCAAATTTGGTGAAGAATCATCAATTTAGGACTTTCTGGTAACAAGAAATCGAAAAAGAATCAGTAACAAAAAGCTTCCCTGCAGTACACATATGCTTTCAGAAAAGCCAATAAAAAATAACATAAAAGACCACAAAAGTTGCAAAAATGATAATAGAAGGCTAGAATTTTGCATGTAAATACGCAAGTTATGCATCGAACGTTCATACAAAATTTGGAGATGATCCGTCCAAATGGAACGACGTACT
>NW_013939685.1:0-461 GCF_000517525.1 Limulus polyphemus
TATAAGATAAAATGTTATCATAACAACTAGAAGATTATAAGATAAAATGTTATTAAAACAACTGGAAGATTATAAGATAAAGTGTTATCAAGACAACTAGAAGATTATAATATAAAATGTTATTAAGAGAACTGGAAGATTATAAGATAAAATGTTATTAAGAGAACTGGAAGATTATGAGATAAAATGTTATTAAGAGAACTGGAAGATTATAAGATAAAATGTTATCATAACAACTAGAAGATTATAATATAAAATGTTATTAAGAGAACTGGAAGATTATAAGATAAAATGTTATTAAGAGAACTGGAAGATTATGAGATAAAATGTTATTAAGAGAACTGGAAGATTATAAGATAAAATGTTATCATAACAACTAGAAGATTATAAGATAAAATGTTATTAAAACAACTGGAAGATTATAAGATAAAGTGTTATCAAGACAACTGGAAGATTATAAG
>NW_013939686.1:0-344 GCF_000517525.1 Limulus polyphemus
CTGGATAGTACACAGTATTGCTAAATCTTGTGTCTTCTTATTGACAGTACACAGTATCGTTAAATCTTGTGTCTTCTTATTGACAGTACACAGTATCGTTAAATCTTGTGTCTTCTTATTGACAGTACACAGTATCGTTAAATCTTGTGTCTTCTTATTGACAGTACACAGTATCGTTAAATCTTTTGTCTTCTTATTGTTAGTACACTGTATCGTTAAATCTTGTGTCTTCTTATTGACAGGACACATTATTGTTAAATCTTACGTTTTCTTTTTGACAGTACACAGTATCGTTAAATCTTGTGTCTTCTTATTGACAGTACACAGTATCGTTAAATCTTGTG
>NW_013939687.1:0-615 GCF_000517525.1 Limulus polyphemus
CTATATCTTATTGTGAGTGCACTCACATAACACAATTTTCTGGGACAACATGGGAACTATTGGTCTATCTCAGCTGTTCCATCCTCTAAACTAAATCAAAATAATTTTTAAAAAATCTTAAAGCCAGTCCTAATCATTCATATAATTATCAAGCTTTTTCTTAAACTTACTGCCTCTATAACATCTGAAGGCAACCCATTCCAAATGCCAACCACCCTGTTAGAAAAATGAAACTGTCTTAGCTGAAGATGACTACTACCTTGCCAAAATATATATTTGTGTCCCCTAGTCCTACTCCCACTCTTAAATATGAAAAAAGATAATGCATCAACACTATCAATTCCCTTTACAATCTTAGACACCTCAATCAGATCTCCCCTAATTCTTTTTTTTTTTCAGGAGAAAACAATTTGAGAGATTTCAGTCTCTCCTTGTATAACAACCCCTCCATCCAAGGCACCCTTCTCTGAACCCTTTCCTAACGTAAGGAGCCCAAGACTGAAAACAGTATTCCAAATGTGGCCTAACAAGTAATCTCTACAATGAAATTATAACCTCTTTAGACTTGTATTCAATATTTCTGTAAATACAACCTAAAATCCTATTTGCCCTACC
>NW_013939688.1:0-714 GCF_000517525.1 Limulus polyphemus
GATGTCTTACTCCCTCCACTGTTGATGGCCTATAGGACTAGCAGAGCATGAAACCACTGGATACACTCCAGCAAAGTTGATGTTTGGTCGGGAACTTCGGTTGCCAGTGGATCTGTTAACAGGACACCCACCTTATGAAGAGTTGCCTGAGAATGTGTCAGAGTTTGTGAAAGTGTTATCGGAAAGGATGGATGATAACCACCATCAAGTGCGTTCAAACTTGAAAACGGCTGCTGATTCGATGAAGTTAACTTATGATAAGAGATCTACTGAAGTCAGCTTTGTACCAGGAGACAAGGTGTGGTTGTATAATCCCAGGAAGACCAAAGGGAAGTCTCCTAAGTTGTCTTCTCCATGGGAAGGCCCATATGACATAGTGGATCGTCTCTCAGTCGTGACTTTCCAGATAAAATGTGGTCGGCGAGGTAAGACAAAAGTGGTGCATGACAACAGGCTTTGGTGTTATCATGGTCCAGGATGTTTCAGTTGGGACGAAGTGAACAACAGAACAAATGACGCTGCTGAAGACATGTCACCTGAAAAAGCCACTGTCCAAGAAGAAACTTTACTCAGTTTTGAGAAGGGAAACAGTGAAGCCCTTGATGAAGTTACTACAACTGATGTGACTGTTACCAATGATAGGACGTTTCCCGATGAAGCAGATGAACCCCACATGAAGCAGAAGCCAACGAAACGGAGACCAGTATGGAAGAA
>NW_013939689.1:0-348 GCF_000517525.1 Limulus polyphemus
CCATGAACACTTAGGTTTAACTCTGGTTACCGAATTCAAAACCCCCATACTCATCTTTAGCGTTATTTGGTACAACTACTCCATCAACACCTAGGTGTAACTCTGGTTACCGAATTTATAACCCCATACTCATCTTTAGCGTTATTTGGAACAATTACTCCATGAACACTTAGGTTTAACTCTTGTTACCGAATTTATAACCACCATACTCATCTGTAGCGTTATTTGGTACAACAACTCCACGAACACTTAGGTGTAACTCTAGTTACCGAATTTGTAACCACCATACTCATCTGTAGCGTTATTTGGTACAACAACTAAAGGAATACCTAGGTATAACTCTAGTTA
>NW_013939690.1:0-672 GCF_000517525.1 Limulus polyphemus
CCGAATTTATATCCAACATACTCATCTTTAGCCTTACTTGGTACAACTTCTACATGAACACCTAGGTGTAACTATAGTTACCAAATTTATAATTACCATACTCATCTTTAGCCCTACTTGGTACAACTACTCCATGAACACCTATTTTTAACTCTAGTTTCCGAATTTATCTCCACTATACTCATCTTTAGCGTAATTGGTACAACTACTCCATGAACACCTTGGTGTAACTCTAGTTTCCGAATGTGTAACCCCATACTCATCTTTATCGTTATTTGGTACAAAAACTCCATGAACACTTATGTTTAACTCTAGTTACCGAATTTATAACCACCATACTTATCTATAGCCTTACTTGGTACAACTACTCCATGAACACTTTGGTGTAACTCTCGTTACCGAATTTATAACCACCATACTCATCTTTAGCCTTACTTGGTACAACCACTCCACGAACACGTAAATGTAACTCTAGTTACCGAATGTGTAACCCTATACTCATCTTTAGCGTTATTTGGTACAACTACTCCATGAACACCTAGGTGTAACTCTAGTTACCGAATGTTTAACCCCTATACTCATCTTTAGCGTTATTTGGTATAACAACTCCACAAAAATGTAGGTTTAACTCTAGCTACCGAATATATAACCACCATACTCATCGTTAGCCTT
>NW_013939691.1:0-555 GCF_000517525.1 Limulus polyphemus
TATGGTGGTTATAAGTTCGGTAACTAGAGTTACACCTAAGTGTTCATGGAGTAGTTGTACCAAGAAAGGCTGAAGATGAATATGGTGGTTATAAATTCTGTATCTAGAGTTACACCTAGGTTTCATGGAGTAGTTGTACCAAGTGAGGCTAAAGAGGAGTATGGTGATTATAAATTCGGAATCTAGAGTTACACCAAAGTGTTCATGGAGGAGTTGTACCAAGTAAGGCTAAAGATGAGTATGATGGTTATAAATTTGGTAACTAGAGTTACACCTACGTGTTTAGGGAGTAGTTGTACCAAGTAAGGCTAAGAATGAGTATGGTGGTTATAAATTCGGTGACTATAGTTACACCTAGGAGTTTATGGAGTATTTGTACCAAGTAAGGCTGAAGATGAGTATGGTGGTTATAAATTTGGTAACTATAGTTACAACTACGTGTTCATGTTGTAAATGTACCAAGTAAGGCTAAAGATGAGTATGTTGGATATAAATTCGGTAACTATAGTTACACCTAGAAGTTGATGGAGTAGTTGTACCAAGTAAGGCTAAAGA
>NW_013939692.1:0-499 GCF_000517525.1 Limulus polyphemus
CTCTAACATAGCTAATTAGATACACTCTATCATAGCTAATTAGATATACTCTAACATAGCTAATTAGATATACTCTAACATAGCTAATTAGATATACTCTAACATAGCTAATTAGATATACTCTAACATAGCTAATTAAATATACTCTAACATAGCTAATTAGATATACTCTAACATAGCTAATTAGATATACTCTAACATAGCTAATTAGATATACTCTATCATAGCTAATTACATATACTCTAACATAGCTAATTAGATATACTCTAACATAGCTAATTACCTATACTCTATCATAGCTAATTACATATACTCTAACATAACTAATTAGATATACTCTAACATAGCTAATTAGATATACTCTAACATAGCTAATTACATATACTCTAACATAGCTAATTAGATATACTCTAACATAGCTAATTAGATACACTCTATCATAGCTAATTAGATATACTCTAACATAGCTAATTACATATACTCTAACATAGCTAATTAC
>NW_013939693.1:0-286 GCF_000517525.1 Limulus polyphemus
TGGTGTAGCTATTATAGACGGTTACTGTAGGTAGTTCTGGTGTATCTATTATAAACGGTTAGTGTAGGTAGTTCTGGTGTAGCTACTATAGACGGTTAGTGTAGGTAGTTCTGGTGTATCTATTATAGACGGTTAGTGTAGGTAGTTCTGGTGTATCTATTATAGACGGTTACTGTAGGTAGTTCTTGTGTATCTATTATAGACGGTTAGTGTAAGTAGTTCTGGTGTAGATATTATAGACGGTTAGTGTAGGTAGTTCTGGTGTATCTATTATACACGGTTAGTG
>NW_013939694.1:0-1166 GCF_000517525.1 Limulus polyphemus
CACTATCCAGCTATAATAAATGATCCTGCCAGTCACTATCCATCTATAATTAAAGACCTAACAGCCACAATCCATCTATATTAAAAGACCTACCAACCACAATCCATCTGTAATAAAAGACCTACCAGCCACAATCCATCTGTAATAAAAGACCTACCCGCCACTCTCTACCTATAGTAAAAGACCTATCAGCCACTATCCATTAATAATAAAACACCTACCAGTTACTATCCATCTATAAAAAAGACCTACCAGCCACTAACCATCTGTAATAAAAGACCTACCATCCACTCTCTATCTATAGTAAAACATCTATCAGCCACTATCCATTAATAATAAAACACCTACCAGTCACTATCCATCTATAATAAATGATCCTGCCAGTCACTATCCATCTATAATTAAAGACCTAACAGCCACAATCCATCTGTAATAAAAGACCTACCAGACACAATCCATCTGTAATAAAAGACCTACCAGCCACTCTCTATCTATAGTAAAAGACCTATCAGCCACTATCCATCTATAATTAAACACCTACCAGTCACTATCCATCTATAATAAAAGACCTGCCAGCTACTATCCATCTAGAATAAAAGATCTGCCAGTCACTATCCATCTATCATTAAAGACCTAACAGTCACTATCCATCTATAATAAAAAACCTACCAGCCACTATCCATCTTTATTATAAGACCTGCCAGCTATTATCCATCTATAATAAAAGATCCTGCCAGTCACTAACCATCTATAATAAAAGACCTACCAGCCATTATCCATATATAATGAAACACCTACCAGCCACTATTCATCTGTATTAAAAGACCTTTCAGCTACTATCCATCTATCATAAAAGACCTACCAGCCACTTTCCATACATATTAAAAGACCTACCTGCCTCTATCCATCTATAATAAAAGACCTACCAGTAACTATCCATCTATTATTAAAGACTTAACAGTCACTAACCATCTATAATAAAAGACCTACCAGCCGCTATCCATCTGTAATAAAAGACCTACCAGCCACAATCCATCTGTTATAAAAGAACCACCAGCCACAATCCATCTGAAATAAAAGACCTACCAGCCACTATCCATCTGTAATAAAAGATCTACCAGCCACTATCCATCTGTAATAAAAGACCTACCAGCCATAATCCATCT
>NW_013939695.1:0-619 GCF_000517525.1 Limulus polyphemus
ATATGGAGTCAGTAAGAACCTTAGCCACAGTCTAACTGATGTATAGGTGTATATGGAGTCAGTAAGAACCTTAGCCACAGTCTAAGTGATCTATAGGTGTATGTGGACTCAGTGAAAACCTTAGCCACAGTCTAACTGATGTATAGGCGTATGTGGAGTCAGTGAGAACCTTAGCCACAGTCTATCTGATGTTTCGGCGTATGTGGAGTCAGTTAAAACTTTAGCCACAGTCTAACTGATGTATAGGTGTATGTGGAGTCAGTCAGAACCTTAGCCACAGTCTAAGTGATGTTTTGGCGTATGTGGAGTCAGTGAAAACCTCAGCCACAGTCTAACTGATGTATAGGCGTATGTGGAGTCAGTTAAAACCTTAGCCACAGTCTAACTGATGTATAGGTGTATGTGGAGTCAGTGAAAACCTTATCCACAGTCCAACTGATTTATAAGAGTATGTGGAGTCAGTGAAAACCTTAGCCGCAGTCTAACTGATTTATAGGCGTATGTGGACTCAGTGAAAACCTTAGCCACAGTCTAACTGATGTATAGGTGTATGTGGAGTCATTGAGAACCTTAGCCACAGTCTAACTGATGTTTCGGCGTATGTGGAGTCAGTTTAAAA
>NW_013939696.1:0-420 GCF_000517525.1 Limulus polyphemus
GTGAATGCCATATATATATAGTTTTGCAGCAATATCAAACCATCATCTTTAAATACAAGATCAGTAAAAATAATGTCAAATATACTTGTAAAAATAACACCACTGGAAATCATAATTTTTAGTTCTGGCTAACAGCTATGGCTGATGCACAAGAAAAAGCCCACTCAAGAATGAAAATTAGAAGAAAAAAAATTCCAGTACATTACTGTACTGCTTTGGTTTTCAATCTAATGTGCATGGAAACCTTGCTGGTAATATGGCGCCAACTTGTCATAAAAAGCAGTTGAAATACAAATCAAGAAACAGAAGCAACAATATTAAAGCATCTACAGGATTGTCACATCCTTAATTTCATCAGCTGTTTAACCTCAATATCTCTTGTTGTTCCTTTGACATCAGTAAACAAGTCCAGGGATTTGT
>NW_013939697.1:0-286 GCF_000517525.1 Limulus polyphemus
ACATTGTAAATACCCGTGTAAAACAGTTTCAGTATATATCCACTAACTGTAGAGAAACATTGTAAATACCCGTGTAAAACAGTTTCAGTATATATCCACTTACTGTAGAGAAACACTGTAAATACCAGTGTAAAACAGTTTCAGTATATATCCACTTACTGTAGAGAAACGTTGTAAATACCCGTGTAAAACAGTGTCAATATATATCCACTAGCTGTAGAGAAACATTGTAAATATCCGTGTAAAACAGTTTCAGTACATACCCACTAACTGTAGGGAAACATTG
>NW_013939698.1:0-388 GCF_000517525.1 Limulus polyphemus
TAACAACAATACTCATCTGTAGCGTTATTTGGTACAAGAACTCCACGAATACCTAGGTGTAACTCTAGTTACCGAATTTATAACCACCATATTCATCTTTAGCCTTACTTGATACAACTACTCTATGAACACATAGTTGTAACGCTAGTTACAGAATTTATAACCACCATACTCTTCCTTAGCCTTACTTGGTACAACTACTCCATGAACTCCTAGGTGTAACTCTAGTTACCGAATTTATAACCACCATACTCATCTTTAGCCTTACTTGGTACAACTACTCCATGAACAATTAGGTGTAACTATAGTTACCGAATTTATAACCACCATACTCATCTTTAGCGTTATTTGGTACAACAGCTCTACGAACAACTAGGTGTAACTCTAG
>NW_013939699.1:0-472 GCF_000517525.1 Limulus polyphemus
TTTTAGTATAGATGGATAGTGGCTGGTAGGTCTATTAAATTAGATGGATAGTAACTGCTAGGTCTTTTATGATAGATGTGTAGTGGCTGGTAGGTCTTTTATTATAGATGGATAGTGACTGGTAGGTCTTTTAATACAGATAAATAGTGAATGGTAGGTCTTTTAATACAGATGGATAGTGGCTGCTATGTCTTTAATTATATATGGATAGTGGCTGGTAGGTCTTTTAATATAGATGGATAGTGATTGGTACGTCTTTTATTACAGATGGATAGTGGCTGGGAGGTCTTTTAATATAGATGGATAGTGTCTGTTAGGTCTATTAATATAGATGGATAGTAACTTAATAGGACTTTTATGATACATGGGTAGTAGCTGGTAGGTATTTTATTATTGATGGATAGTGACTGGTAGGTATTTTATTATTCATGGATAGTGGCTGGTAGGTCGTTCATTATATATGGATAGTGCC
>NW_013939700.1:0-286 GCF_000517525.1 Limulus polyphemus
CACTCTCACATACATATCGGTATACTAGCTTATAACCTTTGCCACACTTTCACATACATATTGGTATACTAGCTCATAACCTTTATCACACTTTCACTTGCATATCGGTATACTAGCTTATAATCTTTGTCACACTCTCACATACGTATCGGTATACTAGCTTATAACCTTTATCACACTTTCACATACATATCGGTATACTAGCTTATAACCTTTATCACACTTTCACATACATATCGGTACACTAGCTTATAACCTTTGTCACACTTTCACTTGCATATCGGTA
>NW_013939701.1:0-392 GCF_000517525.1 Limulus polyphemus
CCCGATATTTAGTATCGTTCTATGACCCACTGTTGACTTTCGTCTGCAGCCAATAGGTTTATTAACTCATATTTTTACAACATATCTACATGTGTTTGTTTAAGACCGACTGGGTTAAATAGGACCCAATAGCTAGTATCGTTCTATGACCCACTGTTGACTTTAGTCTGTAGCCAGTTTGGTAATTAATTCATATATTTACAATATATCTACACGTGTTTGTTTAAGACCGACTGGATTAAATAGGACACAATAGCTAGTATCGTTCTATGACCCACTATTGCCTTTAGTTTGTAGCCAGTTTGGTAATTAACTCATATATTTACAACATATCTACATGTGTTTCCTTAAGTCCGACTGGATTAAATAGGACCCAATAACTAGTATCGTTC
>NW_013939702.1:0-344 GCF_000517525.1 Limulus polyphemus
AAAGGTACGTAAAAAACAAGCAGCATTGTTTGGTCATGTGATGAGGGATGGAACACTTGTTAACAACTGGGAAATTTGTGAGGAAAATAAGTAGAGGTAGACAATGAGAGAAGATCCAGGATGGTTTAAACATTTCGCTACACAAAGAGAGGATGATTGACGACTTGTGATTTCTTGCGTCTGTGGACCCAGTTATGAGAATTTTATTTTTTTGGTTCCACGGGAACTCATTCAGCCATTAACCCCTCAGAATGTGCTATACACTAGACCTAATATGTCTATTACCAGGGCAGAACCTTATTAGCCACTTGATTATCAGGGTTCTTGATAGCTATACACGGTTA
>NW_013939703.1:0-1052 GCF_000517525.1 Limulus polyphemus
TCTCCATCTACTGAGAGATAACTGAACTTCCAAGTATTTTTTCTCCATCTATTGAGAGATAATTAAACTTCGAAGTATTTTTTCTTAATTTTTTTCCATCTATTGAGATATAACTGAACTTCCAAGTATTTTTCTCCATCTCTTGAGAGATGATTAAACTTCCAAGTATTTTTCTCCATCTATTGAAGATAACTGAACTTCCAAGTATTTTTCTCCATCTATTGAGAGATAACTGAACTTCCAAGTATTTTTCTCCATCTATTGAAATATAACTGAACTTCCAAATATTTTTCCTTATTATTTGTTTCTCCATCTATTGAGTGATAAATGAACTTCCAAATAGTTTTTCTTAATTTGTTTTCTCCATCTATTTAGAGATAACTGAACTTCCAAGTATTTTTTCCCATCTATTGAGAGATAACTGAACTTCCAAGTATTTAATAATCGCTGGAGACGGCTTGAATGAGTAATGAAGAAAATCTTTAATTAACTGAACTTCCAAGTATTTTTCTTTGTTATTTGTTTCTCCATCTATTGAGAGATAACTGAACTTCCAAGTATTTGTTTTTAATTTTTCTTAACATAGATACCATAGCTGAAAATAAACATAATCTATTTTTGGATTAATTTGGAGGCCAGCGAAGATGGAACGGTTCCTCCAGGACGGTACAAGTACCCCGGAGCACTGGACCTACGTTTGGGGAGATTTCCAGAACCCAACGCTTTCCAACTTCACCCCGGGTTACTGTATGTGCACACAATCATAACCCCATGCCAGGGTCAGAGGATTAATGGGGAGGACATCATATGGATCCCAGGCCATGATATATGATACCACGCGTACACATACAGCTCCAGGCTCGGCCCCACTGAAGATTTGAAAGAAGGAAGACCGCTATATAATGTGTTCATTTGATGATTAACAAAATGGTGTTATTAAACTAAGACATCAATAATATGTATACAGATCGTTCACTTGCAAAGATACTTCGGGTGCTTGATACATTAAATATTAATTTAAATAATTCTTTATTTATTTACTTATTTTTAGC
>NW_013939704.1:0-937 GCF_000517525.1 Limulus polyphemus
CAATGAATCAAGTGGTAGTTATGACCCTAGTTGCTTAAATCTACCCAGCTGTATAATGTGGGTGAATCAATGAATCAAGTGGTAAGTATCACTTTAATTGTTTAAATATACCCAGCTGTATAATGTGGGTGAATCAATGAATCAAGTGTTAAGTATAAGCCTAGTTGTTTAAATCTACACATCTGTATAATGTGGGTGAATCAATGAATCAAGTGGTAAGTATCAACCTAGTTGTTTAACTCTACCCAGCTGTATAATGTGGGTGAATCAATGAATAAGTGGTAAGTATCACCCTAGTTGTTTAACTCTACCCAGCTGTATAATGTGGGTGAATCAATGAAAAGATTCACCCACATTAAGCAGCTGGGTAGAGTTAACCAACTCGGGTGATACTTACCACTTTTTCATTGATTCACCCACATTATACAGCTGGGTAGAGTTAAACAACTAGGGTGATACTTACCACTTGATTCATTGATCAACCAACATTATACAGCTGGGTAGAGTTAAACAACTAGGGTGATACTTACAATTTGATTCATTGATTCACCCACATTATACAGCTAATGAATCAAGTAAACAATTAGGGTGATATCTACCACTTGATTCATTGATTCACCCACAACTCTACCCACATTATACAGCGATTCACCCAATGAATCAAGTGGAAAGTATCACCCGAGTTGTTTAACTCTACCCAGCTGTATAATGTGGGTGAATCAATTTAAGTATAAGCCTAGTTGTTTACATCTACACATCTGTATAATTTGGGTGAATAAATGAATCAAGTGGTAAGTATCAACCTAGTTGTTTAACTCTACCCAGCTGTATAATGTAGGGAATCAATGAATCAAGTGGTAAGTATCACCCTAATTGTTTAAATCTACCCAGCTGTATAATGTGGGTGAATCAATGAATCAAGTGGTAAGTATCAACC
>NW_013939705.1:0-525 GCF_000517525.1 Limulus polyphemus
GTCTTCTTAATGAGAGTACATAGTATTGTTAAATCTTGTGTCTTCTTATTGACAGTACACAGTATCGTTAAATCTTGTGTCTTCTTATTGACAGTACACAGTATCATTAAATCTTGTGTCTTTTCATAGATAGTACACAGTACCGTTAAATCTTGTGTCTTTTTATTGAAAGTACACAGTATTGTTAAATCTTGTGTCTTCTTATGACAGTACTCAGTATTGTTAAATCTTGTGTCTTCTTATTGAGAGTACACAGTATTGTTAAATCTTGTGTCTTCTTATTGACAGTACACAGTATCGTTAAATCTTGTGTCTTCTTATTGACAGTACACAGTATCGTTAAATCTTGTGTCTTCTTATTGACAGTACACAGTATTGTTAAATCTTGTGTCTTCTTATTGACAGTACACATTATTCGTTAAATCTTGTGTTTTCTTACTGACAGTACACATTATCGTTGAATATTGTGTCTTCTTATTGACAGTACACAGTATTGTTAAATATTGTGTGTTCTTATTGATAGTA
>NW_013939706.1:0-429 GCF_000517525.1 Limulus polyphemus
GGTGGAACGAGTATTGGAAGGCTTACAATGGAGGATAGCCCTTGTGTACCTGGACGATGTCATCGTATTTGCAACAACTTTTCACGAGGAAATTTCCCGGCTGGAGGAAGTATTCAAGAGATTGAAAGCAGCAAACCTCAAACTCCATCCCAAGAAATGTCACTTGTTCCAGAAAGAGGTGCTTTACTTAGGCCACATTGTTAGTGAGAATGGTGTACAAACTGATCCTGATAAGGTGAAAGCAGTGCATGATTGGCCAACACCAAACAATGTGGAAGAGTTAAAAAGTTTCTTGGGACTCTGCACTTACTACCGGAAGTTTGTGAAGGACTTTGCAACTATAGCTACTCCACTACATGATTTGATCAAAAAAGGCCAGAAGTTTGAATAAACTGTCCTTTTTGCCAAAAAAAGGCCAGAAATTTGAAT
>NW_013939707.1:0-558 GCF_000517525.1 Limulus polyphemus
CGTTGAATATTGTTTCTTCTTATTGACAGTACACAGTATCGTTAAATCTTGTGTCTTCTTATTGACAGTACACAGTATCGTTAAATCTTGTATCTTCTTATTGACAGTACACAGTATCGTTAAATCTTGTGTCTTCTTATTGACAGTACACAGTATCGTTAAAACTTGGTTCTTTTCATAGATAGTACACAGTATTGCTAAATCCTGTGTCTTCTTATTGAGAGTACACAGTATTGTTAAATCTTGTGTCTTCTTATTGACAGTTCACAGTATAGTTAAATATTGTGTCTTCTTATTGACAGTACACAGTATCGTTAAATCTTGTGTCTTCTTATTGACAATACACAGTATTGTTAAATCTTGTCTTCTTATTGACAGTACACAGTATCGTTAAATCTTGTGTCTTCTTATTGACAGGACACATTATTGTTAAATCTTGTGTTTTCTTACTGACAGTACACATTATCGTCGAATACTGTGTCCTCTTATTGTACAGTACACAGTATCATTAAATCTTGTGTCTTCTTATTAACAGTACACAGTATCGTTAAATCTTGT
>NW_013939708.1:0-432 GCF_000517525.1 Limulus polyphemus
GGCTCAATAGATTGCAGCCAACTGTGAAGCATGGTGGTTTCAGCGTGATGATTTGGGGAACTGTTTGGTTGGTGGGAGATCGAGCTTAGTGGAGTGCGTTGGCAACATAAATTTTGCGAAATACGTCGAAATATTGGAGGAAGAACTTTTGCCACTTTATTCCTCGGGTTTCGTGGACAAGAACACAACGTAGTTCCAGGAAGATGGAACACCGTGTCACACTGCTAGAAACACACAAAAGTGGCAGGAAGAAAATGGTATCCAGAAGTTGCCCTGGCCGAGCCAATCTCCTGACATGAACCCCATCGAAAACCTCTGGGCCATACTCGACCGGCAAGTCAAGAAATAACCAAAAACCAACTTCAAAGAGCGATCTACTCCAAGTTTTTGAAGCAAGAGTGGGCGAAAATCCCACAATCTAAAATTGACGAG
>NW_013939709.1:0-773 GCF_000517525.1 Limulus polyphemus
AAAATATTTTAAGAAGATTCGTCTAAATGTAACGAAGTACTGGTACAAAACGCAAAACCTCCCATAACTCCCTTAATACGAATAGTAGGAAGGTGAAACTTCGAATGATACTGTGGAACGAACTAGTTAATATACATACCGAAATTGGTTAAGTTCCATCGGTTTAGTAACCTGTGGTAGCAAGTAATCGATTACAGAGAAGAATCAAAAAGCTTATCTGCAGTACACATACTCTTTCAGAAAGCCAATAAAGTAGTAAGAAAAGGACCACAAAAGTCGCAAAATTGATAATACGAAGTTAGAATTTTACTTGTAAATATGCAAGTATGCAACGAACGTTCATATAAAATTTTGAAAAGATCCGTCCAAATGGAACGAAGTACTAGTACAAAACGCAAAACCTTCCATAACTTACTTAAAATGAACCGTACGAGGGTGAAACTCTGCATATAACATACCAACGGCAAAACCTTCCATAACTCCCTTAAAATGAACAGTAGAAGGGTGAAATTCTGCATATGACTGTGCAACGATAGATTGTACCTACATACCTAATAGGGTAAAGAACCATCAATTCAAGACTCTCTCGTAACAAGAAATCGAGAAACAATCAGTAACGAAAAGCTTCACTGCATTACACATACGCTATCAGTGAAGCCAATAAAAGAGTAACAAAAACGACCACGAAAATCGTAAAACTAATACTAGAAAGTTTTAAATTTCTAAGTAAATGTGAAAATTTCCCACAAACCTTGCATAAAATATTTTAAAAA
>NW_013939710.1:0-493 GCF_000517525.1 Limulus polyphemus
GTAGTTTTGGCTAGCTGCCTTCCCTCTAGTTTGCAATTGCTAAATTAGGGACGGCTAGCGCATATAGCTCTCGTGTAGTTCTGTACAGATTCGCAGTAACCTTCTCGAGTTACATCACACCAGATTACATTTCAACGTGGAACGCACGTGTGTTTGTTTACACACGTGTTGGTTACGTCCGTTGGACAAGTCTGTCGTTGACAGATATACGAGCAAAGAGATGCAGCGTGCAGTACGCCCAGCTAAACTGAGTTGATACGAGCAAAGAGTTTTTGTTTGTTTGTCGTTAAACACAAAGCCACACAAGGGGCTATCTGTGCTCTGCCCACCACGGGTATCGAAACCCGGTTTCTAGCGTTCTAAGTCCACTTTCAGCACGAGCAGAGAGATGCAACGTGTAGATCGCCCAGCTAAACTGGATTGATTAAAACAATAACACTACGGGTTTCAAATTTTAAGATATTATATATATATATATTTTAAATAAAACTGG
>NW_013939711.1:0-525 GCF_000517525.1 Limulus polyphemus
CAACGTCAGCTACTGAGTTAAAAAAACTAACTAAATATCTTGTTAATTTCTGTACAACCGCTTGGTTCAGAACACAATTAGAGAACGTCAGCTGCTGAGTTCCAAAAACCAACTAAATATCTTGTTAATTTCTCTGCAACCGCTTGGCTGAGAACACACTAAGAGAACGTCAGCTACTGAGTTAAAAAAACTAAATATCATGTTAATTTCTGTACAACCGCTTGGTTTAGGACACACTAAGAGAAAGTCAGCTGCTGAGTTCCAAATACCAACTAAATATCTTGTCGCGGTTGTACAGAAATTAACTCAGCAACTGACATTCTCTTAGTGTGTTCTAAACCAACCAAAAACCAACTAAATATCTTGTTAATTTCTCTGCAACCGCTTGGCTGAGAACACACTAAGAGAACGTCAGCTATGAGTTAAGAAAACCAACTAAATATCTTGTTAATTTCTGTACAACCGCTTGGTTTAGAACACACTAAGAGAACGTCAGCTGCTGAGTTCAAAAACGACTAAATATCA
>NW_013939712.1:0-449 GCF_000517525.1 Limulus polyphemus
CTTGGTATCGTCACTTATGCTACTTTTTTCACCGCTCTTCTTAAAAATATATCTACCCACTGCTATGTAGATTTTGTTTGTTTGTTGGATTTCGCACAAAGCTACATGAGAGCTGTCTTCGCTATATGTCAACAGTAAACGGATAGTCAACTCAACGCACAGCCAACTCATGGGCTACTCTTTGTAGACTGAATAATGCGATTTGACCGTCGCTATTATAACGTACCCACTGATCAAAGTACTTTAAAGGGACGCGAACCACATATCTCAGCTATACAACCCGCCACTTTAACCAGTGGGCTGCAACCAGATCCTGTTGTATTAAAAATATCAGTACTTCTACATATATACAGGTTAACTATGGATAATTTTGTAGATTTACAATTTCGACAAGTTTCTAAATATTAATTTAAATATCTTATTATATTGCTTTAACGGGACGCAAAAGT
>NW_013939713.1:0-556 GCF_000517525.1 Limulus polyphemus
ATTTTCTGAAAGCTAATTAAATTTCATGAAGATACATAAAACATATTAGAAGCTACAGTATGGAAACTATAAAGATTAATTTGGGATCATGAACTCAGCCGAGCTCTTAGCAAGAGGATTAGCAATAGAACTGCTGAGTACAAAAAACAAAGCTACCACAAAGCAGCAAAGACCATATGGAAAACTCAGCTGTTCACCATGAAAAGTAAACTGAACAACCATTATTTTCCAAAATGTTCTTATGATTATTTTGCACTAAAGTAATGTGTGAAGAACTTATGTGATGCATGACAGTGAGAAAGAATCAGTTGATACAAGTTAATTTAACTGATAAAGGTATCTTCTTAGGTTATAGTCTGTGGATGACTTGGTGTGACGTGTTGGTGATGCCAGTGAAATACCATCTTGGTGTTTATTCATTAATTAATTACAATTCAATAAATTATTGGATTTGGTGACTGAAACCATATTTGGTGTACAAAGAATGAAAGGGAAAGAAGTTGAATTTATTTGGATATTTTTACCATTTTACAAAAATTAATGATTATTAAACCTC
>NW_013939714.1:0-540 GCF_000517525.1 Limulus polyphemus
CGATACTGTGTACTGTCAATAAGAAGACACAAGATTTAACGATACTGTGTACTGTCAATAAGAAGACACAAGATTTAACGATACTGTGTACTGTCAATAAGAAGACACAAGATTTACGATACTGTGTACTGTCAATAAGAAGACACAAGATTTTACGATACTGTGTACTGTCAATAAGAAGACACAAGATTTAACAATAATGTGTACTGTCAATAAGAAGACACAAGATTTAACGATACTGTGTATTGTCAATAAGAAGACACAAGATTTAACTATACTGTGTACTGTCAATAAGAAGACACAAGATTTAACGATAGTCACCTTCTTATTGACAGTAAACACTAGATTTAACAATACTGTGTACTGTCAATAAGAAGACACAAGATTTAACGTAACTGTTTACTGTCAATAAGAAGACACAAGATTTAACGATACTGTGTACTGTCAATAAGAAGACACAAGATTTACGATACTGTGTACTGTCAATAAGAAGACACAAGATATAACGATACTGTGTACTGTACAATAATAAGACACAAG
>NW_013939715.1:0-951 GCF_000517525.1 Limulus polyphemus
TACTCTTGATGCTCTAAGTGGAGCCAGGTGGTTTTCAACTCTGGACTTAAAGTCAGGTTTCCATCAGTAAAAATGGCTGAAGCAGATAGACCCAAGATAGCATTTAGTTATGGCCAAGATCTCTGGCAATACTGAGTGATGCAATTCGGGCTCCGTAATGCTCTAGCAACGTTTGAGAGGCTGATGGAACGAGTATTGGAAGGCCTACAATGGAGGATAGCCCTAGTGTACCTGGACGATGTCATCGTATTTGCAACAACTTTTGACGAGGAAATGTCCTGGTTAGAGGAAGTATTCAAGTGTTTGAAAGCAGCAAACCTCAAACTCCATCCCAAGAAATGTCATTTGTTCCAGAAAGAGGTGCTTTATTTAGGCCACACTGTAAGTGAGAATGGTGTGCAAACTGATTCTGATAAGGTGAAAGCAGTGCGGTGCTGGCCAACACCAGACAATGTAGGAGAGCTAAGAAGTTTCTTGGGACTCTGTACTTACTACCGGAAGTTTGTGAAGAACTTTACAACTATAGCTGCTCCACTACATGATTTGACTAAAGAAGGCCAGAAGTTTGAATGGACAGTTTCTTGCCAGCATTCTTTCAAGATGTTGAAGGAAAAATTGGCCTCCGCTCCACTTTTAAAGCTTCCAGATCCCTCACTGCTGTACATACTGGATTGTGATGCTAGTAATGTCGGAATTAGAGGAGTATTGTCTCAGAAAGTGGGCGAAAACGAACATGTGGTGGCCTACTTCAGTAGGGTTTTGAGTAGACCAGAGAGGAACTACTGTGTAACACGGAGGGAACTCCTTGCTATAGTAAAGAGTTTGACATATTTCCACCCTTACCTCTATGGTGCAAGGTTTACCATTAGGACAGACCATGCTGCGTTACGCTGGTTAAGATCACTAAAGAACCCAGAGGGACAACTAGCACATTGGATTGGAAAACAGACC
>NW_013939716.1:0-420 GCF_000517525.1 Limulus polyphemus
TGAACAAGAAATAGGGTACAGTATGTAGAGTATTTAATACACGAAGGATAGGGTACAGTATGTAGTTTATTTACTGTACCAGAGAAAGGGTACAGTATGTAAAGTATTTATCACACCAGGGTTAGGGTACACTATCGAGAGTATTTATTGCACCTGGATACGGTACAGTATGTAGAGTATTTACTGCACCAGGGATAGGTACAATATGGAGAGTATTTACTACACCAGGGATAGGGTACAATATGTAGAGTATTTACTGCACCAGGGATTGGGTACAGTATGTACGTATTTACTACACCAGGGATAGGGTACACTATGTAGAGTATTTACTGCACCAGAGATATAGTACACTATTTAGAGTATTTACTACACGAGGGATAGGGTACAGTATGTAGAGTATTTACTACACCAGGGATAGTG
>NW_013939717.1:0-1040 GCF_000517525.1 Limulus polyphemus
ATAAGAGTACACAAGATTTAACGTATACTGTGTACTGTCAATAAGAAGAACACAAGATTTAACGTATACTGAGTACTTTCATTAAGAATACACTAGATTTAACGATACTGTGTATTGTCAATAAGAAGACACAAGATTTAACTATACTGTAAACTGTCCATAAGAATACCCAAGATTTATCAATACTGTGTACTGTCAATAAGAAGACACAAGATTTAACGATACTGTGTACTGTCAATAAGAAGACACAAGATTTAACGATACTGTGTACTGTCAATAAAAAGATGACAGTACACAGTATTGTTAAATCTTGGTAAGAAAACAATATTTAACAATAATGTGTCCTTTCAATAAGAAGTCACAAGATTTTACGATACTGTGTACTGTCAATAAGAAGACACAAGATTTAACGATACTGTGTACTGTCAATAAGAAGACATGTCCTTTCAATAAGAAGTCACAAGATTTTACGATACTGTGTACTGTCAATAAGAAGACACAAGATTTAACGATACTCTGTACTGTCAATAAGAAGACACAAGATTTAACGATACTGTGTACTGTCAATAAGAAGGCACAATATTTAACGATACTGTGTACTGTCAATAAGAAGACACAAGATTTAACGATACTGTGTATTGTCAATAAAAGATTTAACGATACTGTGTACTGTCAATAAGAAGACACAATATTCAACGATAATGTGTAACACAAGATTTTACGATATTGTGTACTTTCAATAAGAAGACACAAGATATAACAATACTGTGTACTGTCAATAAGAAGACACAAGATTTTACGATACTGTGTACTGTCAGTAAGAAAACACAAGATTTAACAATAATGTGTACTGTCAATAAGAAGACACAAGATTTAACGATACTGTGTACTGTCAATAAGAAGACACAAGATTTAACGATACTGTGTACTGTCAATAAGAAGACACAAGATTTAACGATACTGTGTACTGTCAATAAGAAGACACAAGATTTAACGATACTGTGTACTTTCAATAAGAAGACACAAGATTTAACAATATT
>NW_013939718.1:0-510 GCF_000517525.1 Limulus polyphemus
AAAGAGTTGATGATGGTGAAGTGGAACCAAATATAGATATCAAGGCAGAACAGGAGAAAGACCAAGATTTGAAGCCAATGATTGATTTCCTAAAAGCAAGTGTTTTGCGCCCTGCTTGGGAGAAGGTATCTAGTCTAAGCCCTGTGACGAAGAACTATTGGGCACAATGGGACCAGTTGAGGCTTGAAGATGGTATTCTTCTCCGGAGATGGGAAACTGCAGATGGGAAAGTGACGACCTGGCAAACGGTTACACCGAGAAATTTACGGGAAGTTGTGCTGCGTCAAATCCCATGATACTGTAACAGGAGGACATCTCGGAGTTAAGAAAACATTGAGTCACCTACGACACAGATTCTACTGGATAGGTATAAGACAAGATGTGGAAGAATGGTGCAGAACATGCAGTACATGTTGTGCTAAAAGGGGACCCAAGCATAAGGGACGTGCTCCAATGAAGTTATATCAAGTTGGTGCACCAATGGAAAGAGTAGCCGTCGACATTGCCGGT
>NW_013939719.1:0-542 GCF_000517525.1 Limulus polyphemus
GGCTCGATGTGTAGACATGTATTCAGATTAATCAATAGTACAGTAGACTCGATGTGTAGACATGTACCCAGATTAACCAATAATACAGTAGACTCGATGTGTAGACATGTATCCATTTTAATCAATAGTACAGTAGATTCGATGTGTAAATATGTATCCATTTTAATCAATAGTACAGTAGACTCGATGTGTAGACATGTATTCAGATTAATCAATAGTACAGTAGACTCGATGTGTGGACATGTACCCAGATTAATCAATAGTACTGTAGACTCGATGTGAAGATATGTACTCATTTTAATCAATAGTACAGTAGACTCGATGTATAGACATGTATCCATTTTAATCAATAGTACAGTGTACTTGAAGTGTAGACATGTACCCAGATAAACCAATAATACAGTAGACTCGAAGTGTAGACATTTACCCAGATTAATCAATAGTACAGTAGACTCGATGTGTAGACACGTATCCAGATTAATCAATAATACAGTAGACTCGAAGTGTAGACATGTATCCAGATTAATCAATAGTACAGTAGA
>NW_013939720.1:0-1007 GCF_000517525.1 Limulus polyphemus
ATCTACGAACTGATCCTCAGCAACAAGTTGAGGAGATCGGGTGGTGCAGTTGGGTAGGCCTTGTGTGCCATGCTCTCCAAGTCCTGTGCCAGCTCTTGCAGGCTCTCCCCTTTAGCACGGACTCTCGTCCTGAACCTGGCCCAGTAGACTTCTGACTGGTTTTGGGTTCCATACCTGAGTTCTAGAGCCGACACCAGTGTTCTATAGTTGTGTCTGTCCGCTGCTGTCAACTGTCCAAGTATTTCCAGTGGTTGTCCCTTCAAGCTCGTTGCCAGATATACAGCTTTCTGCTCCTCTGTCCATCCATTCATCTCTGCCAGTAACTCAAACTGTGCTCTATATGCTTCTCACGGTGCCTTCCCATCGAATTCCTGTGGCTTCCTTCGCACTGGATCACTCTTATCACTGACATTCATATCTGGGATGTGACTTCTAACGGGACTGAATATGTCTGCATTAGGGTTTAGCTGCGGACTCTGTAAGGGGCTTACCATTGTCTGGGGCTGATTAAGTCGATGGTCAATGTATCCTCCTTGTGTAACAGACAATAAATCGTTCTTTAACGTATCCAATTCGCTTTTAAATTTACTAATGTTTTCCATTTGTACTTCTTGTTTCCTTTCTTGTTCCCGTTGCCACTGCTGTAATCTTTCTTCTTGTTTATTTTCTTTTTCCTCCAACAACTGCTGTAATTTCTCTTCTTGTTTATTTTGTTGTTCGAGCTGCCACTGTTGCAGGTTTTCTTGCAACTGCTGGTGTCTCCAGTTGTTGGAGGAAAAAGAAAATAAACAAGAAGATAAACAAGAAGAGAAATTACAGTTTTCTTTCTCCTCCAACCACTGCTGTTGTCTCTCTTGTTTACTTTGCTGTTCGGCTTGCCACTGTTGTAGGTTTTCTTGTAAGTGCTGTTGTCTTTCTTCTTGTTTCTTTTCTTTTTCCTCTAACAACTGTTGTAATTTCGCTTCTCGTTTTTCTTGTTTATTTTCTCGTTCTTCTTGTTTCTTTTA
>NW_013939721.1:0-495 GCF_000517525.1 Limulus polyphemus
ATAATGTGTCCTGTCAATAAGAAGACACAAGATTTAACGATACTGTGTACTGGCAATAAGAAGACACAAGATTTAACAATACTGTGTACTATCAATAAGAAGACACACGATTTAGCAATACTGTGTACTATCAATAAAAAGACACAAGATTTAATGATACTATGTACTGTCAATAAGAAGACACAATATTTAACGATATTGTGTACTATCAATAAGAAGACACAAGATTTAACGATGCTGTGTACTGTCAGTAAGAAAACACAAGATTTAACAATAATGTGTACTGTCAATAAGAAGACACAAGACTTAACGATACTTTGTACTTTCAATAAGAAGACACAAGATTTAACAATAATGTGTACTATCAATAAGAAGACACAATATTCAATGATAATATGTACTGTCAGTAAGAAAACACAAGATTTAACAATAATGTGTCCTGTCAATAAGAAGACACAATATTCAACGATAATGTGTACTTTCAGTAAATAAACA
>NW_013939722.1:0-821 GCF_000517525.1 Limulus polyphemus
CTGGTACCAATAAATCCTTCGTATTTACCATACCTGGTACCAATAAATCCTTCTTATTTATCATTACTGGTACCAATAAATCCTTCATATTTACCATTCCTGGTACCAATAAATCTTTCGTATTTATCATTACTGGTACCAATAAATCCTTCGTATTTACCATACCTGGTACCAATAAATCCTTCTTATTTACCATCACTGGTACCAATAAATCCTTCGTATTTACCATCACTGGTACCAATAAATCCTTCGTATTTATCATCACTGGTACCAATAAATCTTTCGTATTTACCATTACTGATACCAATAAATCCTTCTATTTACCATTACTGATACCAATAAATTATTCTTATTTATCATTACTGGTACCAATAAATCCTTCGTATTTACCATCACTGGTACCAATAAATCCTTCTTATTTACCATTACTGGTACCAATAAATTCTTCTTATTTATCATACTGATACCAATAAATTATTCTTATTTACCATCACTGGTACCAATAAATCCTTTATATTTATCATTCCTGGTACGAATAAATCCTTCGTATTTACCATTACTGGTACCAATAAATCCTTCGTATTTACCATTCCTGGTACCAATAAATCCTTCTTATTTACCAATACTGATACCAATAAATCCTTCGTGTTTATCATTACTGGTACCAATAAATCCTTCGTATTTACCATTCCTGGTACCAATAAATCTTTCGTATTTACCTTTACTGGTACCAATAAATCCTTCGTATTTACCATACCTGGTACCAAATTACTGGTACCAATAAATCCTTCGTATTTACCATTCCTGGTACCAATAAATTA
>NW_013939723.1:0-363 GCF_000517525.1 Limulus polyphemus
GAGTTAGACCTAGGTATTCGTGGAGTTGTTGTAACAAATAACGCTAAAGATGGGTATGGGGGTTACACATTCGGTAACTAGAGTTTCACCTAGGTGTTCATGGAGTAGATCTACCAAGTAAGGGTAAAGATGAGTATAGTGGTTATAAATTCGGTAACTAGAAATACACCTAGGTGTTCGTGGAGTAGTTGTACCAAGTAAGGCTAAAGATGAGTATAGTGGTTATAAATTCTGTAAATAGAGTTACACCTAGGTGTTCATAGAGTAGTTGTACCAAGTAAGGCTAAAGATGAGTATGGCGGTTATGAATTCGGTAACTAGAGTTACACCTAAGTTTTCGTGGAGTAGTTGTACCAAGTAAGG
>NW_013939724.1:0-378 GCF_000517525.1 Limulus polyphemus
TGTTACATTACCCAAGCAGGAGATACTTGCTCTTCTGTTACGTGGTAGAGATGTTACGTTACCCAAGCAGGAGACACTTGCCCTTCTACTACGTGGTAGATATGTTACGTTACCCAAGCAGGAGATACTTGCCCTTCTGTTACGTGGTAGAGATGTTACGTTACCCAAGCAGGAGATACTTGCTCCTAGAAAAGTTAATTATGCAGTAAATAAGAGTTTAATAGGTGAACAGCCAACTATAATGAATTCATTAAACTAGACAATTGAATTTCACAACCAAGAAATTAGGAAAGTATCTAAATCTTTAGTAAACATTATTAATACATTGATACACACAAGTCAGACAAACTGAACTACACAAGGCAGGATTTTAACATT
>NW_013939725.1:0-390 GCF_000517525.1 Limulus polyphemus
AGAAGACACACGATTTAACAATACTGTGTACTGTCAATAAGAAGACACAAGATTTAACGATACTGTGTACTTTCAATAAGAAGATACAACATTTAACAAAACTGTGTACTGTCAATAAGAAGACTAAAGATTTAAAGATACTGTGTACTTTCAATAAGAAGACACAAGATTTAACGATACTGTGTACTGTCAATAAGAAGACACAAGATTTAACGATACTGTGTACTTTCAATAAAAAGACACACGATTTAACAATACTGTGTACTGTCAATAAGAAGACACAAGATTTAACGATACTGTGTACTTTCAATAAGAAGATACAACATTTAACAAAACTGTGTACTGTCAATAAGAAGACACAGTATCTTTAAATCTTTTGTTACTTTCAAA
>NW_013939726.1:0-695 GCF_000517525.1 Limulus polyphemus
GCTTCACTGCAGTACACATACTCTTTCAGAAAGCCAATAGAGTAGTAACAAAATGGACCAGAAAAGTCGCAGAAATGATAATACAAAACTAGAATTTTGCATGTAAATACGCAAGTACGCAACAACGTTCATAACAAAATTCGAGAAGATTCGTCCAAAAGGAACGAAGTACTGGTACAAAACGAAAAACCTTCCATAACTCCCTTAAAACGAATAGTAGGAAGGTGAAACTCTGCATGAAACTGCGTAACGATAAAGTGTACCTACATACCAAATTTGGCGAAGCACCATCAATTCAGGAACCTCTGGTAACAACAAATCGAGAAACAATCGTTAACAAAAAGCTTCACTGCAGTACACATGCGTTTTAATGGAAGCCAATAAAAGAGTAACATAAAACGACCACAAAATTCGAAAAACTAAAACTAGAATCCTAGAGTTTTGTATGTAATTTCGCAACGTTGACGTGATCCTTCATTAAAAAATTCAAAAAGATTCGTCTAAATGGGACAAAGTACTGGTACAAAATGCAAAACCTGCCATAACTTCCTTAAAACGCATAGTAGGAAGGTGAAACTTCGCATGATACTGTGGAACGAACTAGTGAATATAAAAATCAAATTTTGTTAAGATCCGTCAATCTAGAACCCTCTGATGGCAAGAAATCTATAACAGCGCAATATCAAAAAGCTTCT
>NW_013939727.1:0-514 GCF_000517525.1 Limulus polyphemus
ATTGACAGTACACAGTATCGTTAAATCTTGTGTCTTCTTATTGACAGTACACAATATCGTTAAATCTTGTGTCTTCTCATTTACAGTACACAGTATCGTTAAATCTTGTGTCTTCTTATTGACATGATTTATTATTGTTAAATCTAGTGTTTTCTTACTGACAGTACACATTATCGTTGAATATTGTTTCTTCTTATTGAAAGTACACAGTATCGTTAATTATTGTGTCTTCTTATTGACAGTACACAGTATCGTTAAATCTTGTGTCATCTTATTGACAGTGCACAGTATCGTTAAATCGTGTGTCTTCTTATTGACAGGACACATTATTGTTAAATCTTGTGTCTTCTTATTGACAGTACACAGTATCGTTAAATCGTGTGACTTCTTATTGACAGTACACAGTATCGTTAAATCTTGTGTCTTCTTATTGACAGTACACAATATCGTTAAATCTTGTGTCTTCTTAATGACAGTACATAGTATCGTTAAATCTTGTGTCTTCTTATTGACA
>NW_013939728.1:0-772 GCF_000517525.1 Limulus polyphemus
ACAACCACTTGGACAGTTGACATCAGCCGACAGACACAACTATAGAACACTGGTAGAGGCTCTAGAACTCATGTACGGGACCCAAAACCAGTCAGAAGTCTACAGGGCCAGGTTCAGGACGAGAGTCCGTGCGAAAGGGGAGAGCCTGCAAGAGCTAGCACAGGATCTGAGAACATGGCACACAAGGCCTACCCAACTGCACCACCTGGTCTCCTCAAGTTGTTGCTGAGGGATCAGTTCGTAGATGCCTTGGACAGTCCACAACTTAAGATACAAGTGAAGCAGCACACCCCTCTACCATGCAGGATGCAATGGCCTGAGCTCTCGAATTTGAATCCTACGTTAAGTCCAGCACAGAGGTACCAAGGTTGGTACAGTCATCTGGATTCAAGGCCAGAAAAGGTCATCTTTCAGAGAGGTTTGGGGTACTTTGCTGGCACTGTAACAAATCTGAGCACAAGAGAGCTCAATGTTGGCAACTTCAACAAAGGGGAGATATCACAGCAGGAAAGGCTGCTATCCAGAAAGATTGTTGGAACAGTGGAAAGCACGGACATTTGAGGAGCCAGTGTAGGAGGAATATTACCAACAAGTCAGCCTCAAGGAGACCAGTAGTGGTTGGTGTTGAGGGACATTCACAACTCCCATCATGAAAGTCCCAACAGCTAGGTGTAAAATTCCAAGCACACATAGTTTCTATGTGACAGGAAAGCTAGATGGCCAAAGGTGCAACTTTGTCATAGACTCTGCATCTCAGCAAACCCTTGTGAGC
>NW_013939729.1:0-430 GCF_000517525.1 Limulus polyphemus
GTGTTGCCAACGCACTCCACTAAACTCGATCTCCCACCAACCCAAACAGCTCCCCAAACTATCACGATGAAACCACCATGATTCACAGTTGACTGCAATCTGTTGAGCCAAAACTCTTGGTGAGCCATTCCCCAGACCCATATCCTTCCACTGTCCGAAAATTGAGCGAATCTTGATTCGTCTGAGAACAATACGGTCTTCCAAAAGTCCAGAGGCTTGGTCATCATATCGCTTGCCGACTTCTTTCGTCTGACTATGTTGGGAGGTCTTAATAAGGGCTTCCGTTCTAGCTGCTCTGCAATGATAACCCAATCTGTGGAGAATCCGTTGAACAGATTTCGGGCTCATCCCACCAACTTTGGCCACTTCTGCAGTCGTTAATCTGGGATCCATTTCGATGCTCCTCTTGACAGCCCTTTTTGTCCTCTCC
>NW_013939730.1:0-1415 GCF_000517525.1 Limulus polyphemus
AACTAGAGTTACACCTAGATGTTCGTGGAGTTGTTGTACCAAATAACGCTAAAGATGACGTATGGTGGTTACAAATTCGGTAACTAGAGTTACACCTAGGTGTTTATGGAGTAGTTGTACCAAGTAAGGCTAAAGATGAGTATGGTGGTTATAAATTCTGTATCTAGAGTTACACCTAGGTGTTCATGGAGTAGTTGTTCCACGTAAGGCTAAAGATGAGTATGGTGGTTATAAATTCGGTAACTAGAGCTACACCTAAATGTTCGTGGAGTTGTTGTACCAAATAACGCTAAAGATGAGTATGGGGTTACACATTCGGTAACTAGAGTTACACCTAGGTGTTCATGGAGTAGTTGTACCAAGTAATGCTTAAGATGAGTATGGTGATTATAAATTTGGTAACTATAGTTACACATAGGTGTTCATGTAGTAGTTGTATTAAGTAAGGCTAAAGATGAGTATGTTGGATATAAATTCGGTAACTATAGTAACACCTAGGTATTTATGGAGGAGTTGTACCAAGTAAGGCTAAAATGAGTATGGTGGTTATAAATTCTGTAACTAGTGTTACACCTTGGTGTTGATGGAGTAGTTGTACCAAGTAAGGCTAAAGATGAGTATGGTGGTTATAAATTCGGAAACTAGAGTTACACCTAAGTGTTCATGGAGTAGTTGTACCAAGTAAGGCTAAAGATTATTATGGTGGTTATAAATTCTATATCTAGAGTTACACCTAGATGTTCGTGGAGTTGTTGTAACAAATAAAGCTAAAGATTAGTATAGAGGTTAAACATTCGGAACCTAGAGTTACACCTAGGTGTTCATGGAGTAGTTGTACAAAGTAAGGCTAAAGATGAATATGGTGGTTATAAATTCGGTAACTAGAGTTAAACCTAAGTGTTCATTGAGTAGTTGTACCAAGTAAGGCTAAGGATGAGTATGGTGGTTATAAATTATGTAACTAGATTTACACCTAGGTGTTCATGGAGTAGTTGTACCAAGTAAGGCTAAAGATGAGTATGGTGGTTATAAATTCGGTAACTAGAGTTACACCTACTTGTTGATGGAGTAGTTGTACCAAGTAAGGCTAAAGATGAATATGGTGGTTATAAATTCGGTAACTAGAGTTACATTTAGGTGTAACTCTAATTACCGAATTCAAAACCACCATATTCATGTTTAGCCTTACTTGGTACAACTACTCCATGAACAACTAGGTGAACTACTCCATGAACAACTAGGTGTAACTCTAGTTACCGAATTTAGGTACCAACTAAGGCTAAAGATGAATATGGTGGTTTTAAAATCGGTAATTAGAGTTACACCTAAATGTTCATGGAGTAGTTGTACCAAGTAAAGCTAAAGATGAGTATAGTGATTATAAATTCGGTAACTAGAGTTACACCTAGTTGTTG
>NW_013939731.1:0-663 GCF_000517525.1 Limulus polyphemus
TGTACTGTCAATAAGAATAAACAATATTCAACGATAATGTGTACTGTCAGTAAGAAAACACAAGATTTAACAATAATGTGTACTGTCAATAAGAAGACAGAAGATAAAAAATACTGTGTACTGTCAATAAGAAGACAGAAGATTTAACGATACTGTGTACTGTCAACAAGAAGACACAAGATTTAACGATACTGTGCACTCTCAATAAGAAGACACACGATTTAGCAATACTGTGTACTATCCAATAAAAGACACAAGATTTAACGATACTGTGTACTGTCAATAAGAAGACACAAGATTTAACGATACTGTGTACTGTCAATAAGAAGACACAAGATTTAACGATACTGTGTACTGTCAATAAGAAGACACAAGATTTAACGATACTGTGTACTTTCAATAAGAAGACACAAGATTTAACAACATTGTGTACTGTTAATAAGAAGACACAAGATTTAACGATACTATGTACTGTCAATAAGAAGGACAATATTCAACGATAATGTGTACTGTCAGTAAGAAAACACAAGATTTAACAATAATGTGTCCAATCAATAAGAAGTCACAATATTCAACGATAATGTGTACTGTTAATAAGAAGACACAAGATTTAACGATACTATGTACTGTCAATAAGAAGACACAAGATTTAACAATACTGTG
>NW_013939732.1:0-284 GCF_000517525.1 Limulus polyphemus
ATTCCATTGGTGCACCAACTTGATATAACTTCATTGGAGCACGTCCCTTATGCTTAGGTCCCTTTTTAGCACAAAATGTACTGCATGTTCTGCACCATTCTTCCACATCTTGTCTCATACCTATCCAGTAAAATCTGTGTCGTAGGTGACTCAATGTTTTCTTAACTCCGAGATGTCCTCCTGTTACAGTATCATGGGAATGACGCAATACAACTTCCCGTAACTTCCTTGGTATAACCGTTTGCCAGGTCGTCACTTTCCCATCTCCGGAGAGAATACCATCT
>NW_013939733.1:0-855 GCF_000517525.1 Limulus polyphemus
TGTGAACAGTAGCAAAAACGACGATTTTAAGATTTCCCAACAGAAACTATTTAAGTTTAAATAATTCAGAAAAATAAAGAAAATAATTACCTAGTCATTTTCAAATATAGTTAAGTTTTACGCGATGAAAGTGTGATATAATTAATTGAAGCAAATGAACCGTAATAACGTTTATCTTGGTTTACTGCGTTTTATTGAATTTGTGACGTTGTAGTGCTTTAATTTTTATTTCAACTTCTATCTTTTGTTTGACTACGTTAAATAAACTGAAAAATAGTCGTTTTATGAGTCATAATTTTACTTTACACACAATAAGTGTGTTTCAATCACAAATGTTATGGGCAGGTATTGATCAACTGAGTTTACCATGAACGTAGCACTGTCTTTCAATTACAATATATAACCACATGATGGTCAAGTATATACTGTGTTAGTGCTTTCCAATCTTAAGCTACAGGTATTGATATTATATACTTAAAACGTAATATTTGAATTATAAGATAATGGGAGTATAGCAATTTCTAAAAAAAAAGTCAAACAGGTGAGTTGAGTGAACAGTACCATACAAATTAAATTAAAAGAAACAAGAAGCATATACCACAAACAAATAGTAAATTATAAACACATACTTTTAATGCTACAAGAAACAAGGAACCTCTCTTTTCTAAATCTCTTTTCTGTCGTCCAATAATTTTTAGAATACAGTAAAAAGAAATCATAGGCTTACATCCTATCCAATTCCCGGATAGTTTTATAAACGTCCATGTTGACTGGATGTCGCAAGGTCATAAATATGTTATATTTCCTATACACTGGGAAGGTTAAATACAAAACATTGTTTTTAAGTTTCAAGCT
>NW_013939734.1:0-284 GCF_000517525.1 Limulus polyphemus
ATTGACAGTACACAGTATCGTTAAATCTTGTGTCCTCTTATTGACAGGACACATTATTGTTAAATCTAGTGTTTTCTTACTGACAGTACACAGTATTGTTAAATCTTGTGTCTTCTTATTGACAGTACACAGTATAGTTAAATCTTGTGTCTTCTTATTGACAGTACACAGTATCGTTAAATCTTGTGTCTTCTTATTAATAGTAGACAGTATCGTTAAATCTTGTTTCTTCTTATTGACAGGACAAATTATTGTTAAATCTTGTGTCTTCTTATTGACAGTAC
>NW_013939735.1:0-1398 GCF_000517525.1 Limulus polyphemus
GTATTGTTAAATCTAGTGTCTTCTTATTGACAATACACAGTATTGTTAAATCTCGTGTCTTCTTATTGACATTACATAGTATCGTTAAATCTTTTGGCTTGTTAGTGATAGTACACAGTATCGTTAAATCTTGTCTTCTTATTGATAGTACATAGGATTGTTAAATCTTGTGTCTTTTTATTAACAGTACACAGTATTGTTAAATCTTTTGGTTTGTTAGTGATAGTACACAGTGTCGTTAAATCTTGTCTTCTTATTTATAGTACATAGGATTGTTAAATCTTGTGTCTTCTTATTGACAGTACACAGTATTGTTAAATATTTTGTCTTCTTTTTGACAGTACACAGTTTCGTTAAATCTTGTGGATTGTTAGTGATAGTACACAGTATCGTTAAATCTTGTGTCTTCTTATCGACAGTGAACAGTATTGTTAAATTCTGTGTCTTCTTATTGACAGTACACAGTATCGTTCAATTGTGTACTATCAATAACAAGCCATAAGTTTAACGATACTCTTATGGCTTGTTATTGATAGTACACAGTATCGTTAAATCTTCTCTCTTGTTATTAATAGTACACAGTATCGTTAAATCTTGTGACTTCTTATTGACAGTACACAGTATTGTTAAATATTTTGTCTTCTTATTGACAGTACACAGTTTCGTTAAATCTTGTGGCTTGTTATTGATAGTACACAGTATCATTCAATCTTATAGCTTGTTATTGATAGTACACAGTATCGTTAAATCTTGTGTCTTCTTATTGACAGTACGCAGTATTGTTAAATCTTCTGGCTTGTTAGTGATAGTATACAGTATTGTTAAATCTTGTCTTCTTTTTGATAGTACATAGTATTGTTAAATCTTGTGTCTTCTTATTGACAGTAAACAGTATTGTAAAATCTTGTGTCTTCTTATTGACAGTATTTAACGAAACTGTGTACTGTCAATAAGAAGACAAAATATTTAACAATGCTGTGTTAACAAGCCACAAGTTGATAGTACACAGTATCGTTCAATCTTATGGCTTGTTATTGATAGTACACAGTATCGTTAAATCTTGTGTCTTCTTATTGACAGTAAACAGCATTGTTAAAACTTGTGTCTTTTTATTGATAGTACACAGTATCGTTAAATCATGTGTCTTCTTATTGACAGTACACAGCATTGTTAAAACTTGTGTCTTTTTATTGACAGTACAAAATATCGTGAAATCTTGTGGCTTGTTAGTGATAGTAAACAGTATTGTTAAATCTTATCTTCTTTTTGATAGGACACAGTATCGTTAAATCTTGTGTCTTCTTATTGACAGTAAACAGCATTGTTAAAACTTGTGTCTTTTTATTGATAGTACACAGTATCGTTAAATCTATGTGTCTTCTTATTGACAGTACACAG
>NW_013939736.1:0-616 GCF_000517525.1 Limulus polyphemus
AATAAATAAAGTGTCTATAACTGTCCTGTAGCACACAGTCCAATGTGAGAATAATTACAGGAATAAATAAGTGTCTATAACTGTCCTGTAGCACACAGTGCAATGTGAGAATAATCGCAGGCATAAACAATTGTCTATAATTGTTCTGTAGCACACATGCCAATGTGAGAATAATAACAGATATAAACAATTGTCCATAACTGTTCTGTAGCACACAGTCCAATCTGAGAATAATCACAGGTATAAACAATTGTCTATAACTGTTCTGTAGCACACAGCCCAATCGAGAATAATTACAGGAATAAATAAGTGTCTATAACTGTCCTGTAGCAAACACTCCAATGTGAGAATAATCACAGGCATAAACATTGGACTGTGTGCTACAGAACAGTTATAGACAATTTCTATAACTGTCCTGTAGCACACAGTCCAATGTGAGAATAATCACAGGCACAAAAATTGTCTATAACTGTTCTGTAGCACACAGTCCAATCTGAGAATAAACACAGGCATAAAGAATTTTGTATAACTGTTCTGTAAAACAATTGTCTATAACTGTTCTGTAGCACACAGCCCAATCTGAAAATAATCACAGGTAAAAACAATTGTCTATAGC
>NW_013939737.1:0-745 GCF_000517525.1 Limulus polyphemus
ACTAAGGTAATAAAGACCCCGTGTATTCACTTGTTATATGAAATTCAGTTATAATTACAACAGCATGCCAAACTTCAATACCTCATAAAGTCATAAAGACCCCGTGTATTCACTTGTTATATCAAATACTTTTCTAATTACAACAGTACGTCATTGTGCAATACATCATAAGGTCATAAAGACCCCGTGTATTCACTTGTTATATAAAATACTGTTATATTACAACAGCATGTCATTTTGCAATACGTCATAAGGTCATAAAGACCAAATGTATTCATTTGTTATACATCATAAGGTCATAAAGACCCCGTGTATTCACTTGTTATATAAAATACTGTTATATTACAACAGCATGTCATTTTGCAATACGTCATAAGGTCATAAAGACCAAATGTATTCATTTGTTATATAAAATACAGTGATAATTACAACAGCATGCCAAAATTGAATACATCCTTTAGGTCATAAAGACCCCTTGTATTCACTTGTTATAAAAATACAGTGATAATTACAACAGCATATCATTGTTGCACAATGAGATGTTGTTGTAATATAACAGTATTTTATTTAACAAGTGAATACTCGGGGTCTTTATGACCTTAAGATGTATTGTACAATGACGTACTATTGTAATTAGAAAAGTAATTTATATAACAATTGAATACACGGGGTCTTTATGACCTTATGATGTATTGTACAATAACATGCTGTTGTAATTATACCTGTACCCCAGTGTATTCACTTG
>NW_013939738.1:0-747 GCF_000517525.1 Limulus polyphemus
AAAAATCTTTTTTCTTCTTATTGACAGTACACAGTATCGTTAAATCTTGTGTCTTCTTTTTGACAGTACACAGTATCGTTAAATCTTGTGTCTTCTTATTGACAGTACACAGTATCGTCAAATCTTGGGTCTTTTTATAGACAGTACACGGTATTGCTAAATCGTGTGTCTTTTTATTGAGAGTACACAGTATTTTTAAATCTTGTGTCTTCTTATTGACAGTACACAGTATAGTTAAATCTTGTGTCTTCTTATTGACAGTACACAGTATCGTTAAATCTTGTGTCTTCTTATTGACAGTACACAGTATCGTTAAATCTTGAGTCTTCTTATTGAAAGTACACAGTATCGTTTAATCTTGTGTCTTCTTATTGACAGGACACATTATTGTTAAATCTTGTGTTTTCTTACTGACAGTACACATTATCGTCGAATATTGTCTCTTCATATTGACAGTACACAGTATCGTTAAATCTTGTGTCTTCTTATTGACAGTACACAGTATCGTTAAATCTTGTGTCTTCTTATTGACAGTACACAATATCGTTAAATCTTGTGTCTTCTTATTGACAGTACACATTATCGTTAAATCTTGTGTCTTCTTATTGAAAGTACACAATATCGTTAAATCTTGTGTCTTCTTTTTGACAGTACACAGTATTGTTAAATCTTGTGTCTAGTTATTGACAGTACACAGTATCGTTAAATCTTGTGTCTTCTTATTGACAGTACACAGTATCGTTAAAT
>NW_013939739.1:0-470 GCF_000517525.1 Limulus polyphemus
TTCACCAGGGAAAAGTACATTATGTCGAGTATTTACTACAAAAGGGAAGGGTACACTATGTAGAGTATTTACTACACCAGGGATAGGGTACAGTATGTAAAGTATTTAGTGCACCAGAGATAAGGTACAGTACGTAGAGTATTTACTACACCAGGGATAGGGTACAGTATGTAGAGTATTTACTGCTACCAGGGATAGGTACAATATGTAGAGTATTTACTACACCACGGATAGGGTACACTATGTAGAGTATTTACTGCACCAGGGATAGGGTACACTATATATTAGTATTTACTGCACCAACGATTGGGTAGAGTATGTAGAGTAATTACTACACCAGGGAAACGGTACACTATGTAGAGTATTTACTGAAAAAGGAATAGAGTACAGTATGTAGAGTATTTACTACACAAGGGAAGGGTACAATATGTCGAGTATTTACTACAAAAGGGATAGTGTACAATATGTCG
>NW_013939740.1:0-472 GCF_000517525.1 Limulus polyphemus
TGATAATAACCAGCGTAACGCAGCAGAGTCTGACCTGATGGTAAACCTTGCACCATAGAGGTAAGGATGGAAATATGTCAGATTTTTACTATAGCAAGCAGTTCCCTCCATGTTACACAGTAGTTCCTCTCTGGTCTACTTAAAACCCTACTGAAGTAGGCCACTACATGTTCGTTTTCGCCCACTTTCTGAGACAACACTCCTCCAATTTCGACATTACTAGCATCACAATCCAGTATGTACGGTAGTGATGGATCTGGAAGCTTTAAAAGTGGAGCAGAGGACCCAATTTTTCCTTCAACGTCTTGAAAGAATGCTGGCAAGAAACTGTCCATTCAAACTTCTGGCCTTTCTTAGTCAAATCATGTAGTGGAGCAGCTATAGTTGCAAAGTCCTTCACAAACTTGAGGTAGGAAGTACAGAATCCCAAGAAACTCCTTAATTTCCCCACATTGTCTGGTGTTGGCCAGTC
>NW_013939741.1:0-652 GCF_000517525.1 Limulus polyphemus
AACTGTTGTAATCTCTCTTGTTTATTTTGCTGTTCGAGCTGCCATTGTTGTAGGTTTTCTTGCCACTGCTGTAATCTTTCTTCTTGTTTTATTTCTCGTTCTTCTTGTTTAATTTCTCGTTCTTCTTGTTTCTTTTCTTGTTTATTTTGTTGTTCGAGCTGCCATTGTTGCAGGTTTTCTTGTAACTGCTGTTGTCTCTCTTCTTGTTTCTTTTCTTTTTCCTCTAACAACTGTTGTAATTTCTCTTCTCGTTCTTCTTGTTTCTTTTGCTGTTCTTGTATTGCTGCCATCAAGTCTGCTATGCTGTAGTTTGATTTGCCGCTTCTCGTTTCCATTTTTTTTATCCCACTTCTGACATCAATTTGTTACGTCTCCGTTTGTTAATTAACTTTCCGTAACTTCGTTCCGACGAAACTTTAGCGACTCTCTGACACCAATTGTTACGTCTCCGTTTGTTAATTGATTTTTCCGTAACTTCGTTCCGACGAAACTTTAGCGACACAAGTCCTTACTTAATAAAACTGGTTTATTCTTTCTGAATATAACTTCACGATACACTTATTTTCAACAGTCGCTCTTTTACAATCGTTTTAACAACGAACGTTAACTTCAACAATACGTCTCTCTCTGACTGCAGTTCAATTACTCATTA
>NW_013939742.1:0-774 GCF_000517525.1 Limulus polyphemus
GTTTAACTATTATACGTGATGTACGTTTTGTGAATGTGGTTAATGAAAGTGTTCCAAAACGCGACATTAATTTCTTGACGACCTAATATATTGTTGCTTGAATACCTTAGTTTTCATCACTAACAGGTAGAGATAAACAATGGCGTTGTACTACTGTTTTCTTGACATTTAGTGTAGTAAGTCAAAAGTAATAAACATGTTATTTGCGTGTTTTTTGTTTGCTTGTTTTTATTGGCAGTTACACCATGGACACAGTATATACACTTGAGTACAATGACATTTTGGTATTATGATGTTTTTATCTATTAAAATATATTCCTAAACAAAAGAAATGATGATTTGATCAGAATATAGTGCCTTTCTTTCATATCTACTTAAAATATTCTTAGAAAACAGAAATGACATTTAAAATGACTTCATACGATTAACAACAAATGAGTTTTGTACGGTTAAAATGCTTTACTAGCAGATAACATGTAAAACTACCCACCAAATCACTTCATGTTTTAAAACTTATGTATTTAAGTAAAATTACTTGAAAAAAAGATGTGCTAACAACACAATTTTATAACGTAGCTAGTATACTGCTCAGATTTTGTTGAATTTTACTACAATAATAAAATTTCTATCAACATTCAATTAAATATTTTAGTACACAAAAACCAATGTTTATTGATAGGAATAGAATTTTCATGTAGGAATATTGAAAAAGTTGCCACCTTTTAATTCTCCACAGAATATTAACAAAGAAACACTGTGGCACTGTGGTATACT
>NW_013939743.1:0-664 GCF_000517525.1 Limulus polyphemus
TAAGGGGCTTGCCATTGTCTGGGGCTGATTCAGTCGATGGTCAATGTATTCTCCTTGTGTAAAAGACAATAGATCGTCCTTTAACGTATCTAATTCGCTTTTAAATTTACTAATGTTTTACATTTGTACCTCTTGCCATTGTTGTTGATTTTCCTGTAGTTGCTGTTGACTTTCTTCCTGTTTCCTTTCTTGTTCCAGTTGCCACTGCTGTAATCTTTCTTCTTGTTTATTTTCTTTTTCCTCCAACAACTGCTGTAATCTCTCTTGTTTATTTTGCAGTTCGAGCTGCCATTGTTGTAGGTTTCTTGCCACTGCTGTAATCTTTCTTCTTGTTTCTTTTCTTTTTCCTCCAACAACTGCTGTAATCTCTCTTGTTTATTTTACTTTTCCAGCTGCCACTGTTGCAATTTTTCATGCAAGTGTTGTTGTCTCTCTTTTTGTTTCTTTTCTTTTTCCTCCAACAACTGCTGTAATCTCCCTTGTTCATTTTGTTGTTCGAGCTGCCACTGTTGCAGGTTTTCTTGCCACTGTTGTTGTCTCTCTTCTTGTTTCTTTTCTCGTTCATTTTCTCGTTCTTCTTGTTTCTTTTGCTGTTCTTGTATTGCTGCCATCAAGTCTGCTATGCTGTAGTTTGATTTGCCGCTTCTCATTTCCATTTTTTTTC
>NW_013939744.1:0-502 GCF_000517525.1 Limulus polyphemus
GCTGGCAACTTCAACACAGGGGAGATGATACAGCAGGAAAGGCTGCTACCCAGAAAGGCTGTTGGAACTGTGGAGAGCACGGACATTTGAGGAGCCAGTGTAGGAAGAATATTACCAACAAGTCGGCCTCAAGGATACCAGTAGTGGTTGGTGTTGAGCAACGCCCACCAACCCCCATCATGAAAGTCCCAACAGCTAGGTTGTAAAATGCCAAGCACACACAGTGTCTATGTGACAGGAAAGCTGGATGGCCAAATGTGCAACTTTGTCATAGACTCTGCGTCTCAGCAAACCCTTGTGAGCATCAAGATGTTAGATCACGAAGGAGTACTAGAAGCCATACAGAAGCTTTATAGTGTGACAGAACATTCTACAAGATTGTGGGGACCAGTGTGGGTAACTATTGAGCTCATGGGCATAAAGGACAGAAAAAAAGTATACTTGGCTGACATTGAAGACCAATGCATATTAGGATTGGACTATCTGCTACCAAGGAAGTTTG
>NW_013939745.1:0-408 GCF_000517525.1 Limulus polyphemus
AGTCACGTGATCTCGCTGACGCAACACTGCCCCTCCTTAGTATTGTTCGTCCCGAACAATAGCCACTTACAATAAACCAATAACAATTAACAATAACTTAATTAAATGTACAGAATTACAAACACAAAATTACAATTCAACAAAGTCTCTTACTTTTACGAGACGTATCTTCTTCCGTACTGGTCTCCGTCTCGTTGGCTTCTGCTTCATGTGGGGTTCATCTGCTTCATCAGTAAATGTTCCATCATCGGTAACAGTCACATCAGTGGTAGTAACTTCACTAAGAGCTTCACCGTTTCCCTTCTCAAAACTGAGTAGAGTTTCTTCTTCGACGGTGGCTTCTTCAGGTGGCACGTCTTCAGCAGCGTCATTTGTTCTGTTGTCCACTTCGTCCCAACTGAAATGTCC
>NW_013939746.1:0-338 GCF_000517525.1 Limulus polyphemus
AAATCTTGTGTCTTCTTAATGACAGTACATAGTATCGTTAAATCTTGTGTGTTCTTATTGACAGTACACAGTATCGTTAAATCTTGTGTCTTCTTATTGACAGTACACAGTATTGTTAAATCTTGTGTCTTCTTATTGACAGTGCACAGTATCGTTAAATCTTGTGTCTTCTTATTGACAGGACACATTATTGTTAAATCTTGTGTTTTCTAACTGACAGTACACATTATCGTCGAATATTGTCTCTTCTTATTGACAAAACACATTATCGATGAATATTGTGTCTTCTTATTGACAGTACACAGTATCGTTAAATCTTGTGTCTTCTTATTGACAGT
>NW_013939747.1:0-400 GCF_000517525.1 Limulus polyphemus
CAGAAAAAAAATCAGTCATATCACATGAATTGATATATTTATAATTTAATTAATATCTAGTAGATCTTCCTTTCGCTTCGTGGAGTTCGTTGATCCTTTGGGGCATCGTGAGAATCATCTCGTCAATTTTAGACTGTGGGATTTTCGCCCACTCTTGCTTCAAAACTTGGAGTAGATCGCTCTTCGAAGTTGGTTTTCTTGGTTGTTTCTTGACTTGCCGGTCGAGTATGGACCAGAGATTTTCGATGGGGTTCATGTCAGGAGATTGGCTCGGCCAGGGCAACTTCTGGATACCATTTTCTTCCTGCCACTTTTGGGTGTTTCTAGCAGTGTGACACGGTGCTCCATCTTCCTGGAACAACGTTGTGTTCTTGTCCACGAAACCCGAGGAATAAAGTGG
>NW_013939748.1:0-860 GCF_000517525.1 Limulus polyphemus
TAGCCTATATAATGTCGAGACACACATTCGGCATGTAATGCTATTTGAATACAAGAAGGTAAACAGCGCCTCTAGCCACAAAGAATATCAAAGAAGCAAATTTCGTTCTGGTGACTTTAGCTATGAAAACAGGGGCCGACGTGTTGGAATTGATATTGATACTCTGAAGACGCTTGTTGAGTCTAACCCAAGGCAACACACTCGTGAAATGATCCTAAAATTACATGTCTCTCATGAAACAATACGTAAACATCTAAGGAATGTGGGAAAACTCCATAAAGAAGGAGGTGTTTGGGTGCCTCATGAACTCACCGATGATCATCGTGTGAACATTGCTTCGAATCTTTTGGTGCGTAATGCTCGTGAACCAGTTTTGGACAGAATTGTCAACGGTTATGAAAAATGAATTATCCATGCGAATATTAAACGCTAAAAACAATGACTCAGTCCTAGACAAAAACCACTTCCGACTCCAAAACCTGGACTCCATCCGCAGAAAGTGATGCTTTGCATTTGGTGGGACGTCAAAGGAGTAATTCATTTTAAACACCTCAATCCACAGCGAACTGTCAATGCAGAGATCTACAGTCAGCAACTGGGACGTTTAAATCAAGCCCTTCATCAGAAACGCCCTTCACTCGTCAGTCGGAACGGTGTTTCTTCTTCTCCACGACAATGCACGTTCACAGGTGGGATGTTTGACGCAATACAAGATTATGGAGTTTGATAGGGAAATTCTCCCCCACCCACCATATTCTCCAGATATGGCACCATCAGATCACCATATTTTTCGTTCACTGCAAAACCATCTTAATGGGAAAACGTATGCAAATGTGGAAGGTGTTAAAAAGGACATTGAC
>NW_013939749.1:0-1221 GCF_000517525.1 Limulus polyphemus
TTCTGTTGGTTTGTTTTCTATACACGCAGAGCCTTGGTCTCTCGTCACGTCACTTCTACAAATCAGAGTTTCAAAAATGGTATCTTCCCATCTTGTTCTTCTTCTATCATAAAGTGTATGTTTTCTAGTATCCTATTCAGTCTTGTTAAGTCGCTTGCACGTCTTGTCTTCTTAATATTATGGCTAGAACGTCGTCTATATCTCTGAATCAAGTCACGTATCTACCCATGATGTCTTTGTAATGTTCTTCTTCCAAAGTCTCCATTACTAGGGAAGCTAGGATCCCATTTGAGTTCCTGAGACAGGAATACCAACAACATAGCGGGCTGTCCATGGGCTCACCATTAAGTGCCCCCAAGGGAAGATTACACTGAACTTATATTTTTGTGTGTAAGAATGGGTATGTGGAGAAAACTGACACATTGTTGGCTGACAAATCTACATACACAAAGAAGGGAAAGGTTTCGCGAAGAAGGAAGCTGAATATTCAAGCAGAAATAAGGAAGATCCTAGGGAAGACAGAGAATGGGAGGCGATTAATGCACCTCTTAGCTGGTGAGCTTTGATATAAAGTCATTGTTCACAAAGGTACCTACAGAAGCTGCAATTAGAGCTGCCACCAGAGTGATACAAGAAATGAAAGAAGATTATCTCCCCATCTCAAGAGAAGATTACATTGAACTTAGTCGTCATCATGGACCCTCTACCTTTGTCTGCTTGAGATATGAAGATGCTGATATCGTTACTCAGTCTTATTAGGGCTATGGTATCTCTCTTTGGGATGGTGGCATGCTAAGAATCTGCCATCGCCTTGTAGCAGACGACTACTTCTTGTCTGAGCCATTTATATGCATCATTGTCAGTTCATCTATGGTTGTAGACCGCGTAAGCTAAGAAACTTCTTCTCACTATTCCTGTGTCGAACTTTGAACGAATCGAAAAACTTCATCTTCTTTGTCTTCCAACCTTCTGTAAGACAGGTTGTTGATCAGGTCAGTTCTTCCTGTGATCTTCCATCCACTGTTGTTACATCTTAGTACGACTTTCTGTCGCAATTTCTCCTTATATATTCCGTCTTCTAGTTTATACTTGTCACCATATAGCGAGGAAGAGAAGTGGAGAGGAACCACTATTTTATCTCTTAGCTCAACAGTCTTGTCCATTAAGCTCATGGCTCCCTCTATTTAGTTGACCTGGAGCTGATCTCAGGAGAACTTGCTC
>NW_013939750.1:0-282 GCF_000517525.1 Limulus polyphemus
GATAGAAGAGGGAATAGACTACTTGATATCGATAAACTCACGGATAGAAGAGGGAATAGGCTACTTGATATCGATAAACTCACGGATAGAAGAGGGAATAGGCTACTTGATATTGATAAACTCACGGATAGAAGAGGGAATAGGCTACTTGATATTGATAAACTCACGGATAGAAGAGGGAATAGGCTACTTGATATTGATAAACTCACGGATAGAAGAGGGAATAGGCTACTTGATATTGATAAACTCACGGATAGAAGAGGGAATAGGCTACTTGATATT
>NW_013939751.1:0-388 GCF_000517525.1 Limulus polyphemus
TGTAACTAGAGTTACACCTAAGTATTCATGGAGTATTTGTACCAAGTAATGCTGAAGAAGAGTATGGTGGTTATAAATTCGTTAACTATTGTTACACCTAGGTGTTCATTGAGTAGTTTTACGATATAAGACTAAAGATGAGTATGGTGGTTATAAATTCTGTAACTAGAGTTACACCTAGGTGTTCATGGAGTAGTTGTACCAAGTAAAGCTAAAGATGAGTATGGTGGTTGTAAATTCGGTAACTAGAGATACGCCTAGGTGTTCGTGGAGATGTTGTACCTTAGTAAGGCGAATGATGAGTATGGTGGTTGTAAATTCGGTAACTAGAGCTACGCCTAGATGTTCGTGGAGATGTTGTACCAAATAACGTTAAAGATGAGTATGA
>NW_013939752.1:0-441 GCF_000517525.1 Limulus polyphemus
GTTAAATATTGTGTCTTATTATTGACAGTACACAGTATCGTTGAATATTGGATCTTTTTATTGAAAGTACACAGTATTGTTAAATCTTGTGTGTTCTTATTGATAGTACACAGTATTTATAAATCTTGTGTCTTCTTATTGACTGTACACAGTATTGTTAAATCTTGTGTGTTCTTATTGATAGTACACAGTATTTATAAATTTTGTTTCTTCTTATTTTCTGTACACAGTATTGTTAAATCTTGTATCTTCTTATTGACAGTACACAGTATTGTTAAATCTTGTTTGTTCTTATTGATAGTACACAGTATTTATAAATTCTGTGTCTTCTTATTGACAGTACACATTATTGTTAAATCTTGTGTCTTCTTGTTGACATTACACAGTATCGTTAAATCTTGTGTCTTCTTATTGACGTTACACAGTATCGTTTAAATCTTG
>NW_013939753.1:0-384 GCF_000517525.1 Limulus polyphemus
CAATAACTCCCTTAAAACGCATCGTAGGAAGGTGAAACTTCGCATGATACTGTGGAACGAACTAGTGAATATACATAGCAAAAAAGGTTAAGATCCATCTATTTAGAACCCTCTGATAGCAATAAATCTATAACAGAGAAATATCAAAAAGCTTCACTGCACTACACATTCTCTTTCAGAAAACCAATAAAGTAATAACAAAATGGACCACAAAAGTCTCAAAAATGATAATATGAAGCTAGAGTTTCGCATGTAAATACGTGAGTATGCAACGAACGTTCATAAAAAAAATTCGAGAAGATTAGTCCAAATGGAACGAAGTACTGGTACAAAACGCAAAACCTTCCATAACTTCCTTAAAACGAATATTAGAAAGGTGAAACT
>NW_013939754.1:0-283 GCF_000517525.1 Limulus polyphemus
GTCACTTGAATGAATTGTAATGTAACAATAGCTACTATCCAAGCTGAATGAATTGTAATGTAACATTAGCTACTATCCAAATTGAATGAATTGTAAGGTAACACTAGCTACTATCGAAGCTGAATGAATTGTAAGGTAATACTAGCTTCTATCGAAGCTGAATGAATTGTAAGGAAATACTAGCTACTATCCCATTGGATGAATTGTAAAGTAACACTAGCTACTATCCAAGATGAATTAATTGTAAGGTAACACTAGCTACTATCCAAGCTGAATGAATGGT
>NW_013939755.1:0-519 GCF_000517525.1 Limulus polyphemus
CTTTTAGTCTGTTTTCCACTAGATTTTGTTGACTTTGAAAACGGGTTTTTAGTTTTATTTTATTAGATTTTGTCGTTTTTCATTATAGTCTTTTTTAGGCCTTCATAGACTATATTTTTTCGACTTTGATAACGGTCTTTTAAGCCTTTCTTACCTATATTTTAATAATTTTATTGGTCTTTTAATACGTCTTAAACTATATGTTTTCGACTTTGATAACGATCTTTTAAGCCTTTCTTACACTATATTTTAATAACTTTTATAAGGGTTTTTTTAATCCTTTTTAAACTAGATTTTGTCGATATTGATAACGGTATTTTAGTCCTTCCTCCGCAAGATTTTGTTAACTTTAATGACGGTCTTTTTAGTCCTTCTTCCACTATATTTTGTCGACTGTTATAACGGTCTTTTAGTCCTCCTTCCACTAGATTTTGTTCAATTTGATAAGGGTCCTTTTAGTCCGATTTTCCACTAGATTGTGTTGAGTTTGAAAACGGGTTTTTAGTTTTCTTCCACTAG
>NW_013939756.1:0-518 GCF_000517525.1 Limulus polyphemus
GTCTTAAGGTTTGTAAAGCAATGTTTCTCTCATGCCTTTTTTCTTTTCTCATCTTGCCTATCTATCATGCAAAGTAATTTTCAATTTAAGATTAATAATACTTTTATGCATCAGAAAATTTTGAAATTTCACATGCAAAATCTTTATGACGTCCAGATAGTCATCAAACATTTCTTAAGAAAAAACTTTTATATTTTTTCTGATATTTTCAGTAATTAATCTCTGTACAGGTTCGGTAGATTTGACCGATCTCACAACCACCATAAAAAATTAGGAAATAAACAAATTATGCCTCTTTCATTCTAGAAAGAACATAAATTATAACATGAAAACATAAACGTTTAGATGAAATAGCTTAAATCTCATAACATTATACATTTATTTATATTTATTATTTTTATTATATTGACCTTTTAACTGTGCCTGGCTAACAATACAGAAGTTACAATGACACAGCTCACGTGCACTCATGTTACCATATCAAATAACATAAAGGTGACCTTTGGTCTGTACAAAGT
>NW_013939757.1:0-428 GCF_000517525.1 Limulus polyphemus
TCTCATTATTTATCAGTCATCTCAACATTTTATCATCTCATTATATATCAGTCATCTCAACATTTTATCATCTCATTATTTGTTCGTCATCTCAACATTTTATCATCCCTAAGATTATTAGTCATGTCAACATTTTATTATTCCATTATTTATCAGTCATCACAACATTTTGTCACCTCATTATTTATCAGTTATCTCAACATTTTATCATCTCATGATCTATCAGTCATCTCAACATTTTATCATCTAATTATTTATCAGTCATCTCAACATATTATCATCTCATGATCTATCAGTCATCTCAACATTTTATCATCTAATTATTTATCAGTCATCTCAACATTTTATCATCTCATGATCTATCAGTCATCTCAACATTTTATCATCCCATTATTTATCAGTCATCTCAACATTTTATCATCCCATTA
>NW_013939758.1:0-455 GCF_000517525.1 Limulus polyphemus
ATCAACACCTAGGTGTAACTCTAGTTACTGAATGTGTAACCCATACTCATCTTTAGCGTTATTAGGTACAACAACTCCACGAATACCTAGGTGTAACTCTAGTTACCGAAGTTATAACCAACATACTCATCTTTAGCTTTACCTGGCACAACTAATCCATGAACACCTAGGTGTAACTATAGTTACCGAATTTATAACCACCATACTCATCTTTAGCCTTAACTTGGTACAACTACTCCATGAACACATAGGTGTAACTCCAGTTACCGAATTAATAACCCGTATACTCATATGTAGCGTTATTTGGTAAAACAACTCCACGAATACCTAGGTGTTACTCTAATTACCGAATTTATAACCACCATATTCATCTTTAGCCTTACTTGGTACAACTACTCCACTAATACTTAGGTGTAACTCTAGTTACCGAATTTATTACCACCATATTCATCTTT
>NW_013939759.1:0-546 GCF_000517525.1 Limulus polyphemus
GCAATCACCGTCCAATAAAGATCCCTCCAAAGAGAATAGCCCAGCAAAGCGGCAAGAGATGGAAAAGGTCATGGATGGTCTAATTAAGGAAGGGATAGTCGAGAAATCAGATAGTCCCTGGTCATCTCCTATCGTGTTAGTCCAGAAGAAGGATGGGACCCAACGTTGCTGTGTGGACTTCAGGGCTCTTAACAGTATAACCAAAAAAGACTCATACCCACTGCAAAGAATGGATGATACTCTTGATGCCCTAATTGGAACCAGGTGGTTTTCAACTCTAGACCTTAAAGTCGGGTTTCCATCAAGTGAAAATGTCTGAGGCAGATAAACCCAAGACAGCATTTAGTTATGGACAAAGTCTCTGGCAATACTGTGTGATGCCATTCGGGCTTAGCAATGCTCCAGCAACATTTGAGAGGCTGATGGAAAGAGTACTGGAAGACCTACAATGGAGGATAGCCATAGTGTACCTGGATGATGTCATTGTTTTTGCAACAACGTTTGATGAGGAAGTATTCAAGTGTTTGAAAGCAGCAAACCTCAAAC
>NW_013939760.1:0-559 GCF_000517525.1 Limulus polyphemus
ACCTAGGTGTTCGAGGAGTTGTTGTACCAAATAACGCTAACGATGAGTATGGGTATTAATTCGGTAACTAGAGTTACACCTTGGTGTTCGTGGAGTTGTTGTATCAAATAACGCTAACGATGAGTATGGTGGTTATTAATTCGGTAACTAGAGTTACACCTAGGTGTTCATGTAGTAGTTGTGCCAAATAACGCTAACGATGAGTATGGTGGTTATTAATTCGGTAACTAGAGTTACATCTAGGTGTTCGTGGAGTTGTTGTACCAAATAACGCTGAAGATGAGTATGGTGTTATGAATTCGGTAACTAGAGTTAAACCTAAGTGTTCCTGGAGTAGTTGTACCAAGTAAGGCTAAAGATGAGTATGGTGTTTTTACATTCGGTAACTAGAGTTACATCTAGGTGTTCGTGGAGTTGTGGTACCAAATAACGCTAAAGATTAGTATGGTGGTTACAAATTCGGTAACTATAGTTACATTTAGGTGTTCGTGGAGTTGTTGTACCAAATAACGCTAAATATGAGTATAGTGGTTACAAATTCGGTAACTATAGTTACACC
>NW_013939761.1:0-441 GCF_000517525.1 Limulus polyphemus
GGACAAAACTAGCCATTAAACACAATATTCCTGTCAACGTCAAATTCTCACAAAAATCCGGCCCTAAATTAAAATCGTTACCAAACAAAAATTATTTAGAATCAAATAATACCAACGTCATTTACAAAATAACATGCAATAACTGCCCAGAATTCTACATCGGAGAAACAGGAAGAAAATAGGAAAACAGATTGACAGAACACGATAAAAAAACCGTCCCAAGTTTTTCACCATTGCAACTAAAAAAAGCATAGTATATCTATTAAAAACACAGCAATTTTAAACAAAGAACCCAACATAAACAAACGAAAAATCAAGGAATCCCATCTTAATTGAACAAAACAACCCTACTCTAAACCAACACCCCGGGGTGCCTAGATACCTCTTCTAAGTTTTGCAACAGTTCCGGTCATGTGACTTCTTTGTTCAATACTGTATATA
>NW_013939762.1:0-1308 GCF_000517525.1 Limulus polyphemus
AACTACTCCAAGAACACCTAGGTATAACTATAGTTACCGAATTTATAACCACCTTACTCATCTTTAGCCTTACTTGTTAAAACGACACCATCAACAACTAGGTGTAACTCTAGTTTCCGAATTTATAACCACCATATTCATCTTTAGCCTTACTTGGTACAACTACTCCATGAACACCTAGATGTAACTCTAGTTTCCGAACTTATAACCACCATACTCATCTTTAGCCTTACTTGATACAACTACTCCATGAACACCTAGATGTAACTCTAGTCACCGAATAGTTGTGCCAAGTAAGGCTAAAGATGAGTATGGTGATTATAAATTCTATAACTTGAGTTACACCTAGGTATTCGTGGAGTTGTTGTAAAAAATAACGCTAAAGATGAGTATGGTGGTTACAAATTCGGTAACTAGAGTTACACCTAGGTGTTCGTGGAGTTGTTGTATCAAATAACGCTAAAGATGAGTATGGGGTTACACACTCTTTGAACACCTAGGTGTATCTCTAGTTACTGAATGTGTAACCCCATACTCATCTTTAGCGTTATTTGGTACAACAACTCCACGAACACCTAGGTGTAAATACAATAACTAGGTGGTTATAAATTATACTCATCTTTAGCCTTACTTGGTACAACTACTCCATGAAACCCAGTTGTAACTCTAGTTACAGAATTTAGAACCACCATACTCATCCTTAGTCTTACTTGGTACAACTACTACATGAACACTTAGGTGTAAGTCTAGTTACAGAATTTATAACCATCATTCTCATCTTTAGCTTTACTTGTTACAACGACTCCATGAACAACTAGGTGTAACTCTAGTATCCGAATTTATAACCACCATACTCATCTTTAGCTTTATTTAGTACCACAACTCCACGAATACCTAGGTGTAACTCTAGTTACAGAATTTATAACCACCATACTCATCTTTAGCATTACTTGGCACAAGTACTCTTTAAACACCTAGGTGTAACTCTACTTACTGAACGTGTAACCCCATACTCATCTTTAGCGTTATTTGGTATAACAAGTCCATTAACACCTAGGTATAACTCTAGTTAACGAATTTATAACCACCACACTCATCTTTAGCGTTACTTGTTACGACAACTTCATGAACACCTAGGTGTAACTGTAGTTACCGAATTTGTAACCACCATACTCATCTTTATCGTTATTTGGTACAACAACTCCACGAACACCTATGTGTATCTCTAGTTACCGAATTTATAACCGCCAAATTCATCTTTCGCCTTACTTGGTACATCTACTACATGAACACTTAGGTGTAACTCTA
>NW_013939763.1:0-570 GCF_000517525.1 Limulus polyphemus
AGTACAACTACTCTACGAACACCTAGGTGTAACTCTAGTTACCCAATGTGTAACCCCATACTCATCTTTAGCGTTATTTGGTACAACAACTCCACGAATACGTAGGTGTAACTCTAGTTACCGAATTTATAACCGCCATACTCATCTTTAGCCTTACTTGGTACAACTACTCCATGAACACTTAGGTTTAACTCTAGTTACCGAATTTATAACCACCACACTCATCTTTAGCGTTATTTGGTACAACAACTCCACGAACACCTAGGTGTAACTGTAGTTACCGAATTTGTAACCACCATACTCATCCTTAGCGTTATTTGGTACAACAACTCCACGAACACCTAGGTGTAACTCTAGTTAACGAATTTATAACCATCATACTCATATTTAGCCTTACTTGATACAATTACTCCATAAACACCTAGGTGTAACTATAGTTACCGAATTTATATCCAACATACCCATCTTTAGCCTTACTTGGTACAACTACTTCATGAAACCTAGGTGTAACTCTAGTTACAGAATTTATAACCACCATACTCATCTTTAGCATTACTTGTTGCAACTACT
>NW_013939764.1:0-1080 GCF_000517525.1 Limulus polyphemus
CATCTGTAGCGTTATTTGGTACAACAACTCCACGAATATCTAGGTGTAACTCTAGTTACCGAATTTATAACCACCATATTCATCTTGAGCATTACTTGGTACAACTACTCTATGAACTCATAGGTGTAACTCTAGTTATAGAATTTATAACCACCATACTCATCTTTAGCCTTACTTGGAACAACTACTCCATAAACACTTAGGTTTAACTCTAGTTACGAATTTATAACCCCCATACTCATCTTTAGCGTTATTTGGTACAACAACTCCACGAACACCTATGTGTAACTCTAGTTACCGAATTTGTAGCCACCATACTCATCTATAGCGTTATTTGGTACAACAACTCCAAGAATACCTAGGTGTAACTCTAGTTACCGAATTTATAACCACCATATTCATCTTTAGCCTTACTTGGTAAAACTACTCCACGAATACCTAGGTGTAACTCTAGTTACCTAATTTATAACCACCATACTCATCGTTAGCCTTACTTGGTACAATAACTCCACGAACACCTAGGTGTTACTCTAGTTACCGAATTTATAACCAACATACTCATTTTTAGCCTTACTTGGTGCAACTACTCCATGAACACCTAGGTGTAACTCTAGTTACAGAATTTATAACCACCATACTCATTTTAGCCTTACTTGGTACAACTGCTCCATATATATCTAGGTGTAACTATAGCTACCGAATTTATATCCATCATACTCATCTTTAGCCTTACTTGGTACAACTACTCCATGAACACCTAGGTGTAACTATAGTTACCAAATTTATAACCACCATACTCATCTTCAGTCTTACTTGGGATATTTACTCCATTAAAACCTAGGTGTAACTATAGTCACCGAATACATAAGTACCATACTCATTTGTAGCCTTACTTGGTACAACTACTCCATAATTCCTAGGTGTAACTATAGTTACCGGTAAGGCTAAAGATGAGTATGATGGTTATAAATTAGTTACACTTAGGTGTTCATGGAGTAGTTGTACCAATAAATTCGGAAACTAGAGTATGGTGGTTAAGTAAGGCTAAGATGACCCACAAATACTCCATGAACACCTAGG
>NW_013939765.1:0-1045 GCF_000517525.1 Limulus polyphemus
CAAAGACTTGTTATATTATTACCTTATCATAAACCCCAAGAACATGAACTTGTTTAAAGACTTGTTATATTATTACCTTATTATAAACCCCAAGAACATGAACTTGTTTAAAGACTTGTTATATTATTACCTTATTATAAACCCCAAGAACATGAACTTGTTTAAAGACTTGTTATATTATTACTTTGTTACAAACCCTAAGATTATGAACTTGTTTAAAGAATTGTTAAATTATTACCTTATTATAAACCCCGATAATATGAACATTTTTCAATACTTGTTATATTATTACCTCATTATAAACCCTAAGAATATGAACTTGTTTAAATACTTGTTATATTATTACTTTATTATAAGCCCCGAGGATATGAACTTGTTTAAAGACTTGTTATATTGTTACATTAATATAAATCCCGAGAATATGAACTTGTTTAAATGCTTGTTATATTATTAATTTATTATAACCCCAAGAACAAATTTATTATAACCCCAAGAACATGAACTTGTTTAAAGACTTGACATATTATTACCTCATTACTAACCCTAAGAATATGAACTTGTTTAAACACTTGTTATATTATTACCTTATTATAAACACCGAGAATATGAACTTGTTTAAAGACTTGTTATATTATAACCTTATTGTAAACACCGATAATAAGAAATTGTTTAAAGACTTGTTATATTATTAACTCATTATAAACCCTAAGAATATAAACTTGTTTAAAGACTTGTTATATTATTACTTTATTATAAACCCTAAGATTATGAAATTGTTTAAATATTTGATATATTATTACCTAATTATAAACCGCAAAAATATGAACTTGTTATATTATTACCTTATAATAAACCCCGATAATATGAACCTGTTTAAAGACTTGTTATATTATTACCTAATCATAAACCGCAAGAATATGAACTTGATTAAAGACTTGTTATATTATTACCTTATTATAAACCCCAAGAACATGAACTTGTTGAAAGACTTGTTATATTATTACCTTGTTACAAACCCTTAGATTATGAAATTGTTTATTTATTT
>NW_013939766.1:0-850 GCF_000517525.1 Limulus polyphemus
CGTCCAACTGAAATGTCCTGGACCGTGATAACGCCAAAGCCTGTTGGCATGCACCACTTTTGGCTTACCTCGCCGACCACATTTTATCCAGAAAGTCACGTCAGAGAGACGATCCACTATGTTGTATTGGCCTTCCCATGGAGATGACAACTTAGGAGACTTCCCTTTGGTCTTCCTGGGATTATACAACCATACCTTGTCTCCAGGTTCAAAGCTGGCTTCAGTGGAACTCTTATCATAAGTTAACTTCATCGAATCAGCAGACGTTTCCAAGTTTGAATGCACTTGATGGTGGATATCATCCATCCTTTCCGATAACACTTCCACAAACTCTGACATATTCACAGGCAACTGTTCATAAGGTGGGCATCCCTTATGCTTGGGTCCCCTGTTTAGCACTACATGTACTGCATGTCTGGCACCATTCTTCCACATCTCGCCTCATACCTATCCAGTAAAATCTTTGTTGTAGATGACTCAATGTCTTCCTAATTCCGAGATGTCCTCCTGTTAACTTATCATGGGATCGACGCAGCACAACTTCCCGTAACTTCCTCAGTATAACTGTTTGCCAAGTCGTCACCTTCCCATCGATAGTTTCCCATCTCTGTACAAGAATACCATCTGCAAGCTTTAACTGGTCCCATTGTGCCCAATAGTGCTTTGTCACGGGGCTTAGACTAGACACCTTCTCCCAAGCAGGGCACAAAACACTTGCTTTTAAGAAATCAATCATTGGCTTCAAATCTTGGTCTTTCTCCTGTTCTGTCTTGATATCGATACCTGGTTCCACTTCGTCATCATCAACTCTTTCAGTCGGCTTGACTTCAGCCCGATGACACCAATCAGC
>NW_013939767.1:0-377 GCF_000517525.1 Limulus polyphemus
TACTGTCAATAAGAATACACAAGATTTAACGATACTGTGTACTGTCAATAAGAAGACACAAGATTTAACGATACTGTGTACTTTCATTAAGAATACACTAGATTTAACGATACTGTGTATTGTCAATAAGAAGACCCAAGATTTAACAATACTGTGTACTGTCAATAAGAAGACACAAGATTTAACGATACTGTGTACTGTCAATAAGAAGACACAAGATTTAACGATACAGTGTAATTTTAATAAGAAGACACAATATTTAACAAAACTGTGTACTGTCGGTAAGTAAACACACGATTTAACAATACTGTGTACTATCAATAAAAAGACACAAGATTTAACGATACTGTATACTGTCAAAAAAAGACACAAGATTT
>NW_013939768.1:0-282 GCF_000517525.1 Limulus polyphemus
GCTATCGAGAGTGTTTTTTTTGGCAATAAAAAATGAAGTAAAAAAAAGCAATAACTACAAAATATATAGATAAAATTTGTCCCTCAGACAAATTTTGTCGCCCCGGGTGTTGGTCGATAGGATTCTATGTCCCCGAATTTTCAATATTTTCTTTGCCCATTTGTTTCCTTCCAAGCTTTCTTAAGTGTCCATTTTTCAAATGGAAAATTTAGAAGAAAACATTCTCTTATAAATATGATTTATACAGTTCTTGAAAATATAACTACTGAGAAACCTAGTGAC
>NW_013939769.1:0-465 GCF_000517525.1 Limulus polyphemus
ATCATCCATCCTTTCCAATAACACTTTCACAAACTGTGACACATTCTCAGGCAACTCTTCATAAGGTGCGTGTCCCGTATGCTTGGGTCCCCTTTTTGCACAACATGTACTGCATGTCCGGCACCATTCTTCCACATCTTGCCTCATACCTATCCAATAAAATCTTTGTTGTATGTGACTCAATGTCTTCTTGATTCCGAGATGTCCTCCTGTTAAACTATCATGGGATTGATGCAGCACAACTTCCCATAACTTCCTCGGTATAACCGTTTGCCAAGTCATCACTTTCCCATCGGTAGTTTCCCATCTCCATACAAGAATACCATCTGCAAGCTTTAACTGGTCCCAATGTATCCAATAGTGCTTTGTCACAGGGCTTAGACTAGACACCTTCTCCCAAGCAGGGTGCAATACACTTGCTTTTAGGAAATCAATTATTGGCTTCAAATCTTGGTCTTTTCTCCT
>NW_013939770.1:0-601 GCF_000517525.1 Limulus polyphemus
ACAGTATCGTTAAATCTTGTGTTTGTAATAGTACATTACACAGTATCGTTAAATCTTTTGTCTTCTAATTGATATTACACAGTATCGTAAAATCTTGTGTCTTCTTAATGACAGTACACAGTATCGTTAAATCTTGTGCCTTCTAATTGATAGTACACAGTATTGTTAAATCGTGTGTCTTCTTATTGGCAGTACACAGTATTGCTAAATCGTGTGTCTTCTTATTGACAGTACACAGTTTTGTTAAATCTTGTGTCTTCTTATTGAAAGTACACAGTATCGTTAAATCTTGTGTCTTCTTATTGACAGTACACAGTATCGTTAAATCTTGTGCCTTCTTTTTTGACAGTACACAGTATTGCTAAATCGTGTGTCTTCTTATTGACAGTACACAGTTTTGTTAAATCTTGTGTCTTCTTATTGAAAGACACAGTATTGGTACTGTCAATAAGAAGACACTTACACAGTATAGTTAAATCTTGTGTCTTCTTTTTGATAGTACACAGTATCTTTAAATCTTGTGTCTTCTTATTGACAGTACACAGTTTTGTTAAATCTTGTGTCTTCTTATTGACAGTAAAAATTATTGTTAAATCTGGTG
>NW_013939771.1:0-498 GCF_000517525.1 Limulus polyphemus
TGTGTACTGTCAATAAGAAGACACAAGATTTAACAATACTATGTACTATCAAAAAGAAGACAAGATTTAACAATACTGTGTACTGTCAATAATAAGACACAAGTTTTAACAATGCTGTGTACTGTCAATAAGAAAACACAAGATTTAACGATACTGTGTACTATAAATAAGAAGACACGAGATTTAAGAATACTGTGTACTGTCAATAAGAAGACAATAGATTTAACAATCCTATGTACTATCAATAAGAAGACACAAGATTTAACGATACTGTGTACTATCCACTAACAAGCCAAAAGATTTAACGATACTGTATACTATCATTAACAAGCCACAAGATTTAACGATACTGTGTATTGTCAATAAGAAGACACGAGATTTAACAATACTGTGTACTGTCAATAAGAAGACACAAGCTTTAACTATCCTATGTACTATCAATAAGAAGACAAGATTTAACGATACTGTGTACTATCACTAACAAGCCAAAAGATTTAA
>NW_013939772.1:0-384 GCF_000517525.1 Limulus polyphemus
ACCCGATTCCTCAAGTTGTTGATGAGGGATCAGTTCGTAGATGCCTTGGACAGTCCACAACTTAAGATACAAGTGAAGCAAGCACACCCCTCTACCATGCAGGATGCAATGGCCAGAGCTCTCGAATTTGAATCCTATGTTAAGTCCAGCACAGAGGTACCGAGATTGGTACAGTCATCTGGATTCAAAGCCAAAAAAGGTCAGCTTTCAGAGAGGTTTGAGGGACTTTGCTGGCACTGTAATAAACCGGGGCACAAGAGAGCTCAATGCTGGCAACTTCAGCACAGGGGAGATGCCACAGCAGGAAAGGCTGGTATCCAGAAAGGTTGTTGGAACTGTGGGAAGCACGGACATTTGAGGAGCCAGTGTAGGAGGAATATTACC
>NW_013939773.1:0-574 GCF_000517525.1 Limulus polyphemus
GCTGAAGTCAAGCCGACTGAAAGAGTTGATGATGGTGAAGTGGAACCAAATATAGATATCAAAGCAGAACAGGAGATAGACCAAGATTTGAAGCCAATAATTGATTTTCTAAAGGCAAGTGTTTTGCGCCCTGCTTGGGAGAAGGTGTCTAGACTAAGCCCTGTGACAAAGAACTATTGGGCACAATGGGACCAATTGAGGCTTGAAGATGGTATTCTTCTCCGGAGATGGGAAACTACAGATGGGAAAGTGACGACCTGGCAAACGATTATACCGAGAAAGTTACGGGAAGTTGTGTTGCGTCAATCCCATGATACTGTAACAGGAGGACATCTCGGAGTTAAGAAAACATTGAGTCACCTACGACACAGATTTTACTGAATAGATATGAGACAAGATGTGGAAGAATGGTGCAGAACATGCAGTACATGTTGTGCTAAAAGGGGACCCAAGCATAAGGGATGTGCTCCAATGAAGTTATATCTAGTTAGTGCACCAATGGAAAGAGTAGCCGTCGAAATTGCTGGTCCTCTGCCCCAAACTCATGCTGGAAACAAGTACATTTGTGTGGTGA
>NW_013939774.1:0-1482 GCF_000517525.1 Limulus polyphemus
TCATTGTTAAAATGATTCTCACAACTTAGCCAGCTCACTGTACGACTTTAAGTTTTAGAAAAAGACAAAGCAAAAGAAACACTCGAATAAAATGATAATCTTAGAAATTCATGTCTTACATTCTTAATAGTAATAGCTAGATGACTTAAGTAATGAGTCTAGGAAAAAATAAAATTTGTATAATTTTACAGGTCGAGACTGCTGTCCTCAAATTACTTGTATATTTCAAATTTTTCTTTACGTTCCTTCAAGAACGTGCCTTAAAGCATTAGTTTCACCTTGAAGTAGGAAAAACAAAAAATTGCATTTCAGTACATAACAAAATGTTATTCATCCTGCCGGCCAAGTAACAAGCAAGTCCTTGAAGTACATACATTTTTGTATTCAAATTATGATTTACATAGCAACCTAAAAAATCTTTGAAAGCAAAGGTCATTGTGAGATACAAGTGTTGAGTACGAGGTTGATGTGAAAAAGTCACGTTCAAGGTCTTCTTTATAGCTCCGGTTAGTATATCAATGTAGTTTCTACATGTTATCTGAACAGCAAGCTATTTAAATCAGAGATAAAATTTATTATTTATTAATTCTCACAAGACTTTTATTTCAAATATGTTAAAAGTTCGGCGTGCAAAAGTCAAAATAAAAAGTTCAAGTTTCTCTAATGATATATTCATTACTGATATAGTAAACGTTCAATAAAGCCTGCTGATAAACCGCAAACTTGTTATACTTGTTGATAAGCGCAAATCTGCACAGTTTTATACTTTGCTTATCGTGGGTATCGAAACCAGATTTTTAGCATCATTAGCCCTCAGACTTAACGATAAGCCACTAACTAGCTTCTTATTGTAAGTCGTACAAGGTTATACATTTTTTCCATTAAGAAACCGACAACAATACCAACGATCTTTAGTAAATTTTAAATAAAACGTTTCCTATACTTATATATTTTTTGTTACAATACCTCTTTTGTATGTTTTTATAAACACTAACCGCCATACTACATCACCTAGTTAATCTGATTAACATCTGTAGAATTATAAGATGGAGAAACTAACCAGAACTAATAAACATATTGTATTCGAAGATTTGAATTCAAGTTCGTCCAACATTACAGTTTCAATAAAGCAATCAAAGTTGAGTTGGGTAGGCAACAGGAGCTGATCCCTGATGTGTAGACTGGCTGCTTCATGGGAAGTATATATTGGAGCATAACAATTTACATAGTGTAAGATAAGAACTTATGACTGAAAGCAAAGAAGAATATATAATACTAGACAACCCGTGACCCGTTGGGTCACCCACTATTCAGAGGTTATGAATAATTCAAGCTAATTTCAATCTTGCACCGAAATGAAGGTTTATTTTGAGATAATAAAGTAAGCAAACAAACAATCTCAGAGTTTTAGTAGTATATAGATAGATTCTTCAAGATCTTGTTTTTGTCATCTTATGCCTTTTAATGAAAATGGGAACACTG
>NW_013939775.1:0-485 GCF_000517525.1 Limulus polyphemus
CTCCTTGTACAAAGCTGAGTTCAATAGATTTCTTATCATAACACAGCTTCATGGAATCAGCAGACGTTTTTAAGTTTGAACGCACTTGATGATAAATATCATCCATTCTTTCAGATAACACTTCACAAACTCTGACACATTCTCAGGCAACTCTTCGTAAGGTGGGCGTCCTCTTATCAGATCCACTGGCAACCGAAGTTCTCGACCAAACATCAGCTTTGCTGGAGTGTATCCAGTGGCTTCATGCTCTGCTGGCCTATAGGCCATCAACAGTGGAGAGAGTAAGACATCCCAGTCATCTTGGCTGCTATTACAGAACTTTGCCAGTTCCTGTCCAAGTGTCCAATTGTACTTTTCTACCATCCCATCGGACTGTGGGTGAAGTGGCGTTGTTCTGGTCTTTAGGATGCCAAACAACTTGCAGCATTCTTGGAACATAACTGATTCGAAGTTACGGCCTTGATCTGAATGCAGTTCATATGGCA
>NW_013939776.1:0-282 GCF_000517525.1 Limulus polyphemus
TTAACAAAATCTAGTGGAAGAAGGACTAAAAAGACAGTTATTAAAGTTAACAAAATCTAGTGAAAGAAAGACTATAAAGACAATTATGAATGTCAAAATATCTAGTGTAAGAATTACTAAAAAGACAGTTATCAAAGACGTGAATATATATTGTAAGAAAGACTAAAAGACCATTATTAATGTCAAAAAATATAGTGTAAAAAAGACTAAAAAATCCATTATGAATGACAAAAAAATCTAGTGTAAGATTTATTAAAATGATCGTTATCAAAGTTAAAAAAA
>NW_013939777.1:0-1036 GCF_000517525.1 Limulus polyphemus
GTTTTAAAGGAGTTATGGAAGGTTTTGCGTTTATGTACCAGTACGTCGTTCCATTTGGACGGATCATCTCCAAATTTTGTATGAGCGTTCGTTGCATACTTGCGTATTTACATGCAAAATTCTAGCCTTCTATTTTCATTTTTGCAACTTTTGTGGTCGTTTTATGTTACTCTTTTATTGGCTTTTCTGAAAGCGTTTGTGTACTGCAGGGAAGCTTTTGGTTACTGATTCTTTTTCGTTTTCTTGTTACCAGAGGGTCCTAAATTGATGATTCTTCACCAAATTAGGTATGTAGGTACACTTTAACGTTGCGTAGTAATATGCAGAGTTTTACCTTCCTACTGTTTGTTTTAAAGGAGTTATGGAAACGTTTTGTACTAGTACTTCGTTCCATTTGGACTGATCTTCTCGAAATTTTTTCAAGAACGTTCGTTGCATACTTGCGTATTTACATGCAAAATTCTAGCCTTCTATTGTCATTTTTGCGGCTTTTGTGGTCGTTTTATGTTACTCTTTTATTGGCTTTTCTGAAAGCGATCAATTTAGGACCCTCTGGGAACAAGAAATCGAAAAACAACCAGTAACCAAAAGCTTCACTGCAGTACACATAGATTAAAGTGTACCTACATACCAAATTTGGTGAAGGGTAAAACTCTGCATATTACTACGCAACGTTTTCCTACTGTTTGTTTTAAAGGAGATATGGAAGGTTTTGCGTTTTGTACCAGTACGTCGTTCCATTTGGACGGATCATCTCCAAATTTTATATGAACGTTCGTTGCAAAATACGCAAGTAACATGCAAAATTCTAGCCTTCTATTATGACCACAAAAGTCGCAAAAATGCATACGCTTTCAGAAAAACCAATAAAAGAGTAACATAAAACTGTACTGCAGTGAAGCTTTTGGTTACTGATTGTTTTTCGATTTCTTGTTACCAGAGGATCCTAAATTGATGATTCTTCACCAAATTTGGTATGTAGGTACTACTTTAACGTTGCGTAGTAATATGCAGAGTTTTACCTTCCTACTGTTTG
>NW_013939778.1:0-280 GCF_000517525.1 Limulus polyphemus
TTAAAAGATTTGTTGTTATAAGGTCTTTTATTCACAGTATTAAACGATTTGTTGTTATAAGGTCTTTTATTCATAGTGTTAAAAGATTTGTTGTTATAAGGTCTTTTATTCATAGTGTTAAAAGATTTGTTGTTATAAGGTCTTTTATTCACAGTATTAAACGATTTGTTGTTATAAGGTCTTTTATTCATAGTGTTAAAAGATTTGTTGTTATAAGGTCTTTTATTCATAGTGTTAAACGATTTGTTGTTATAAGGTATTTTATTCACAGTATTAAACG
>NW_013939779.1:0-1235 GCF_000517525.1 Limulus polyphemus
TAATTGTTCATAGAGTAGTTGTACAAAGTAAGGCTAAAGATGAGTATGGTGGTTATAAATTCTATAACTAGAGTTACACCTAAGTATTCATTGAGTAGTTGTACCAAGTAAGGCTAAAGATGAATTTGGTGGTTATAAATTCGGTAACTGAAGTGACACCTAATTGTTCATGGAGTAGTTGTACCAAGTAAGGCTAAAGATGAGAATGGTGGTTATAAATTCTGTAACTAGAGTTACACCTAGGTGTTCATGTAGTACTTGTACCAAGTAAGGCTAAAGATGAATATGGTGGTTATAAATTCGGTAACTAGAGTTACACCTAGGTATTCGTGGAGTAGTTGTACCAAGTAAGGCTAAAGATGAATATGGTGGTTATAAATTCGGTAACTAGAGTTACACCTAGGTATTCTTGGAGTAGTTGTACCAAGTAAGGCTAAAGATGAGTATGGTGGTTATAAATTCTGTAACTAGAGTCACACCTAAGTGTTGATGGAGTAGTTGTACCAAGTAAGGCTAAAGATGAGTATGGTGATTATAAATTCGGTAACTAGAGTTATACCTAGCTGTTTATGGAGTAGTTGTACGAAGTAACGCTAATGTAACTCTAGTTACAGAATTTATAACCTCCATACTCATCTTTAGCGTTATTTGGTACAGCAACTCCACGAACACCTAGGTGTAACCCTAGTTACCGAATTTATAACCAGCATATTCATCTTTAGCCTTACTTGGTACAACTACTACATGAACACCTAGGTGTAACTATAGTTACCGAATTTATAACCACCATACTCATCCTTAGCATTATTTGGTACACCAACTCCACGAACACCTATGTGTAACTCTAGTTACCGAATTTATAACCACCATTCTCATAGTTAGCGTTATTTGGTACATGAACTCCACGAACACTTAGGTGTAACTCTAGTTACCGAATTTGTAACCAACATACTCATCTTTAGCGTTATTTTGTACAACAACTCCACGAAAACCTAGGTGTAACACTAGTTACCGAATTTATAACCACCATACTCATCAACCAAGTAAGGCTAAAGATGAGTATGGTGATTATAAATTCGGTAACTAGAGTTATACCTAAGTGTTTATGGAGTAGTTGTACCAATTAAGACTAAAGATGAGTATGGTGGTTATAAATTCGGTAATTAGAGATACACCTAGGAGTTCCTGGAGTTGTTGTACCAAATAATGCTAAAGACGAGTATGTTGGTTAAAAC
>NW_013939780.1:0-902 GCF_000517525.1 Limulus polyphemus
AGTCCCTGTAGCGCAGTGGATAGCGCGTTGGACTTCTAATCCAAAGGTCCCGGGTTCGACCTTTGGACCAGGGATGATTGACGGCATTGTTTTTGAGGATTAGACTACACCAAGAGGATCGGAAACCATTGTGGTGGGAAATGTAAAAGATGAGTAATTGTTTCAATCCATTAAGTGTAAGGAAAATAATACAATGGAACTATGGTATTTGACGGAAAGGATGTTGGGGTTATTCACTAATGAAGTTTAAGCAATATTCTTCATCATGAATGGTTGCTGTCTGGTTGTACAAATTTATCACATAAACTTATAACGAAAAAAATTAGAAGTTTAAAGAATGGTAATGCTCATGGGCCAGATAATATTTCTTCAAGATTTTTGGACGATGTTAAGCATTGGATTTGTGAGCCACTTGCTGCTATTTTTAACTAATTCTTCGAATTGTGGGCTGGTGCCCAAAGATTAGAAGTCCGCTAATGGGAGCTGTTAAAAATTGTTCCTGTGACTATATGCACACTAGTCTTACATTGGTAGTTGGAAAAGATTTCGAAAGTCTAATAAAAGAAGATTTGCAAAGTCATTTATCACGATTTTAAATTTTTTCTCGACAGTCAACTTGGTTTTAGTAGAGGAATATTTTCCCTTACTGATATTTTGACATTCCTTAAAGAGGTTACTGCTTGTGTAGATGAGAGTGCGGGGGCGTATTTGTTCTATATGGATTTTCAGAAATCTTTTGTCAAGGTATCACATGATAAAACATATTTTAAATGTAGGTGTACAGGATAGGTTGGCTCATTGTATAGTAAACTGGCTGTAGGGAAGACAGCAGTTGGTTTCTATAAATGAACTTTGGTCCAGCTGGATTCGTGTCAGAGTTGGAGAACCTTAGGACTCAGTTC
>NW_013939781.1:0-932 GCF_000517525.1 Limulus polyphemus
GTTAAATCTTGTGTCTTCTTATTGACAGTACACAGTTTTGTTAAATCTTGTGTCTTCTTATTGACAGTACACAGTATCGTTAAATCTTGTGTCTTCTTATTGACAGTACACATTATTGTTAAATCTCGTGTCTACTTACTGACAGTACACATTATCGTTGAATATTGTGTCTTCTTATTGACAGTACACAGTTTTGTTAAATCTTGTGTCTTCTTATTGACAGTACACAGTATCGTTAAATCTTGTGTCTTCTTATTGACAGGACACATTATTGTTAAATCTCGTGTTTTTTTACTGACAGTACACATTATCGTTGAATATTGTGTCTTCTTGTTGACAGTACACAGTATCGTTAAATCTTGTGTCTTCTTATTGACAGGACACAGTATCGTTAAATCTTGTGTCTTCTTATTGACAGTGCACAGTATACGTTAAATATTGTGTCTTCTTATTGACAGTACACAGTATCGTTAAATCTTGTGTCTTCTTATTGACAGGACACAGTATCGTTAAATCTTGTGTCTTCTTATTGACAGTGCACAGTTATCGTTAAATCTTGTGTCTTCTTATTGACAGTGCACAGTATTGCTAAATCTTGTGTCTTCTTATTGACAGTACACAGTATTGTTAAATCTTGTGTCTTCTTATTGACAGTAGATTTAACGATACTGTGTTATTGAAAGTACACAGTATCGTTGAATCTTTTGTCTTCTTATTGACAGTACACAGTATCGTTAAATCTTGTGTCTTCTTATTGAAAGTAAAAAGTATCGTTGAATCTTGTGTCTTCTTATTGACAGTACACAGTATCGTTAAATCTTGTGTCTTCTTATTGACAGTACACACTATCGTAAAATCTTGTGACTTCTTATTGAAAGGACACATTATTGTTAAATATTGTTTTCTTATTGACAGTACACAGTATCGTTAAA
>NW_013939782.1:0-708 GCF_000517525.1 Limulus polyphemus
AGTACACAGTATAGTTAAATCTTGTGTCTTCTTATTGACAGTGCACAGTATCGTTAAATCTTGTGTCTTCTTATTGACAGTACTTAGTATCGTTAAATCTTGGGTCTTTTTATAGATAATACACAGTATCGTTAAATCTTGTGTCTTCTTATTGACAGTACACAGTATCGTTAAATCTTGTGTCTTCTTATTGACAGGACACAGTATTGTTAAATCTTGTGTCTTCTTATTGACAGTACACAGTATCGTTAAATTCTTGTGTCTTCTTATTGACAGTACACAGTATTGTTAAATCTTGTGTCTTCTTATTGACAGTACACAGTATCGTTAAATCTTGTGTCTTCTTATTGACAGGACACATTATTGTTAAATCTTGTGTCTTCTTATTGACAGTACACAGTATCGTTAAATCTTGTGTCTTCTTATTGACATTACACATTATCGTTAAATCTTGTATCTTCTTATTGACAGTACACAGTATTGTTAAATCTTGTGTCTAGTTATTGACAGTACACAGTATCGTTAAATCTTGTGTCTTCTTATTGACAGTACACAGTATCGTTAAATCTTGTGTCTTCTCATTGACAGTACACAGTATCGTTAAATCTTGTGTCTTCTTATTGACAGTACACAGTATTGTTAAATCTTGTGTCTAGTTATTGACAGTACACAGTATCGTTAAATCAATCAATAAGAAGACACCCAGTA
>NW_013939783.1:0-477 GCF_000517525.1 Limulus polyphemus
CCTCTTTCTGGAACAAGTGACATTTATTAGGATGGAGTTTGAGGTTTGCTGCTTTCAAATGCTTCAATACTTCTTCTAGCCGGGACATTTTCTCATAAAACATTATTGCAAACACAATGAAATCATCCAAAGTACACTAGGGCTATCCTCCATTGTAGGTCTTCCAGTACTCTTTCCATCAGCCTCTCAAATATTGCTGGAAGCATTGCTAAGCCCGAATGACATGATACGGTAGTGCCTCAGACATTGCCCATAACTAAATGCAGTCTTAGGTTTATCTGCCTTCAGCCATTTTTACTTGATGGAAACCTGACTTTAAGTCCAGAGTTGAAAACCACCTGGCTCCACTTAGGGCATCAAGAGTATCATCAATTCTTGGCAGTGGGTATGAGTCCTTTTCGGTTATGTTGTTAAGAGCCCTAAGTCCACACAGCAACGTTGGGTCCCATCCTTCTTCTGGACTAACACGACGGGAGC
>NW_013939784.1:0-1540 GCF_000517525.1 Limulus polyphemus
TTAAACTCGCTACTCGTTATTACATACGTACATCAACAGGGAAGACACAAACACAAGAATTTGCCTGATCGCGTCAACTGCAGCTTCTTGGGTCAGATATATTTCCCCTTTAAACATGATCAATAAAATCACGACCTAAGTGAGTTTTACGTATCCGTACTTCAGTATATATATATGCAATAACTTACCACTTCATTTCCAGCTCTGGGCACTGAACACCTATATTTATTCGGCACTTATTCAGTGAAAGTCGTTTTCTCCGGGTACTCCGGTTTCCCCCCACATAAAATTTTCGGTTATTGGATCAGTAGATCTCAGGCACTGAAAAGGACCGCATCCAGCATGATTAATCGTAATCCATAATTAACTTAAGTCTTTAATTGAATACGAATAATTATCATGAAAGCTTAATTTTTTACTCCTGAAAATTTATCGCACACCATCTTATTCCAGTTTTAAGTTTAATTCTTCTTTTATTTAAAATATATATAATATCTTAAAATTTGAAACTCGTAGTGTTATTGTTTTAATCAATTCAGTTTAGCTGGACGATCTTCTCGTTGCCTCACTCTGCTCGTGCTGAAAGTGGACTTACAACACTAGAAACCGGGTTTCGATACCCGTGGTGACCAGAGCACAGATAGCCCCTTGTGTGGCTTTGTGTTTAACTACAAACAAACAAAAACTCTTTGCTCGTATCAACTCAGTTTAGCTGGGCGTACTGCACGCTGCATCTCTTTGCTCGTATATCTGTCAACGACAGATTTGTCCAACGGACGTAACCAACACGTGTGTAAACAAACACACGTGCGTTCCACGTTGAAATGTAGTCTGGTGTGAGGTAACTCGAGAAGGTTACTGTGAATCTGTACAGAACTACACGAGAGCTATGTACGCTAGCTGTCCCTAATTTAGCAATTGTAAACTAGAGGGAAGGCAGCTAGCCAAAACTATCTTAATGCGGGCTTGGACAAAGTATCAGTTATGTTATTATCGTTGTCTCGTTAGAATAATAGTCTTAATTGTGTAGTATTCAAAAGTTTTATGACACATGGAAATTAATCATTAAATGAAAACACGATCAGCTATATTAACTGTCTTGTTCAAATTCTGTTTATCATGTAAACTATTAAATAACTTTTATCATATATAATTACCTATAGAAATGAAAACTACACTGTTGATGACTCTCTACATATAATTACCTAGTAAATCATCAGATGATAGTGGGTGACATCGAAACTCGCCCTCTGGTGCCACTTTATGGAACTATGACGTCATTGCCTCCTCTCCTTACGACAGCCACGCCTATTATCTAACGGTCTAACCCTAGGTTCTTTTGCATATTACATAAATGTTATTTAATCTTTACGTGTAGACTTTCTTTTTCTGTTAAGAACACCTGAAAGGATGCCGAAATATGCAAAAAATTGCCCATTAACATTCAGGATACATCCTTTGATCTCTATTCACCTGGCAATCCCGCATTGAGGCAGCATCCTTCCAGCACGGGAATACCGAATACTGTTATCATTTTTTT
>NW_013939785.1:0-544 GCF_000517525.1 Limulus polyphemus
AACAAGAATGATAATTCTTCAGAATATTTAGTCACTATAAAGGTGTTTTATTTTAAACCCTCCTTACTTAAAGTCTAAAATCTGCAGTGAGAACAAATTGTAATAAAAATGTGCTCTTCATTTATAAAAACAATATAATGATCCGTTAAATGTCACTAAGTTGTTTTGCGATCATATAAACTTTTCTCTCAGAAAAAGAAGTTGGCACACCAAACATGCTCGCCCTTTCAGCCGTGGGGGCGTTATAAAGTGACGGTCAATCCCACTATTCGTTTGTAATAGGAGTAGCCCAAGAGTTGGCGGTGGGTGGTGATGACTAGCTGCCTTCCCTCTAGTCTTACACTGCTAAATTAGGGACAGCTAGCGCAGATAGCCCTCGTGTAGCTTTGCGCGAAATTCAAAAACAAACAAACAAAAGAATTTGGTTAAATATCATTGTAAACTGAGTACAGCAAAGGAAAAATGGTTCTCCATAGGTAGTAAAAACACACATAAAGGATAAAGTGACGTCGAGTACATTATTATTTTAGAACCTACTCTTTCT
>NW_013939786.1:0-717 GCF_000517525.1 Limulus polyphemus
ACCAGCCCAACAGCGTATAGAAGGTAAATAAAAGTCATAAAAGGGTGTGTTATGAAGCACACGGGAAAGGAAGGAACTTTTCATCCATATTCCTTAATTATAATGTTGTGTTACCCGGTGTGGTTTAATTTTCAGGAAAAAAACGTCTTCCATTGTGATGATTGGAGTACTGTTGCATGAGCATGCTTTGTCAGGGTTACAGTGTGGTGTGTACTTGCTCAGTATTTCACATTTCTTTGTGAATTACGGTGCATTGTTCATAGCCAGTGTCACTCACAGTTGTATAATATAAGTAGTGTCTCAACTGTTACTGTGCCTGTAGTATCCTAGCCGGCCTGATGAGATGCCTTTCGTACAATACCAAGGGATATCCAGTGCCGAAAGCAGATGTGGTGTGGTTGATATATTTATTATGATTACTAATAAGAAGACAACAAAGCTGATCTTATCATTCCCATAGAAGGCCAAGCAACTCCAACGTCAATAGCCTGATTTGCCAGTTATTGTGAATGATAAGTAAAAATAAACAATAATAATAATTTATGTAGATAAATAAATAAACTAACAAAATAGAGTAAGCCTTGATGAACGGATGTATAAAATGTACACTGATGGCAAAAGAAAGGTTTACGGTTTTGCAATACCTAAATAACCACCTTTAAAATCAAATCTAGTTAAAAACACCTTAGGTGTGAACACAAAAGAAAGGGTGTGGCT
>NW_013939787.1:0-575 GCF_000517525.1 Limulus polyphemus
AGCAAAGCAACAAGAGCTGGAGAAGGTCATGGATGGCCTGATTAAAGAAGGGATAATCGAGAAATCAGATAGTCCCTGGTCAGCTCCCATCGTGTTAGTCCAGAAGAAGGATGGGACCCAATGTTGCTGTATGGACTTCAGAGCTCTTAACAGTATAACCGAAAAAGACTCATACCCACTGCAAAGAATTGATGATACTCTTGTTGCCCTAATTGGATCCCAGTGGTTTTCAACTCTAGACTTAAAGTCAGGTTTCCATCAAGTGAAAATGGTTAAAGCAGATAAACCTAAGACTGCATTTAGTTATGGCCAAGGTCTCTCGCAATACTGTGTGATGCCTTTCGGGCTTAGCAATGCTCCAGCAACATTTGAGAGGCTGATGGAAAGAGTACTGGAAGGCCTAAAATGGAGGATAGCCCTAGTGTACCTGGATGATGTCATTGTGTTTGCAAGAACGTTTGATGAGGAAATGTCCCGGCTAGAGGAAGTATTCAAACATTTAAAAGCAGCAAACCTCAAACTCCATCCCAAGGAATGCCACTTGTTCCAGAAAGAGGTGCTTTACTTGGGTCACA
>NW_013939788.1:0-281 GCF_000517525.1 Limulus polyphemus
TTACTTGGTACAAAAATTCCACGAACACCTAGGTGTAACTCTAGTTACTGAATTTATAACCAACATATTCATCTTTTGCCTTACTTGGTACAACACTCCATGAACACCTAGGTGTAACTCTAGTTTCCAAATTTATATCCACCATACTCATCTTTAGCGTTATTTGGTACAACAACTTCACGAACACCTAGGCGTAGCTCTGGTTACCGAATTTACAACCACCATACGCATCTTAAGCCTTTCTTGGTACAACTACTCCATGGATACCTAGGTGTGACTCT
>NW_013939789.1:0-491 GCF_000517525.1 Limulus polyphemus
TATCCCTCCCCGAGGAGAATAGCTCCGGCAAAGCGACAAGAGATAGAAAAGGTCATGGATGGCCTAATTAAGAAAGGGATAGTCGCGAAATTAGATATTCTCTGGTCAGCTCCCATCTTGTTAGTCCAGAAGAAGTATGGGACCCAACGTTGCTGTGTGGACTTCAGAGCTCTTAACAGTATAACCGAAAAAGACTCATACCTACTGCCAAGAATTGGTGATACTCTTGATGCTCTAAGTGGAGCCAGGTGATTTTCAACTCTGGACTTAAAGTCGGGTTTCCATCAAGTGAAAATGGCTGAAGCAGATAAACCTAAGACTGCATTTAGTTATGGCCAAGGTCTCTGGCAATACCGTGTGATGCCATTCGGGCTTAGCAATGCTCCAGCAACATTTATGAGTACTGGAAAGAGTACTGGAAGGCCTACAATGGAGGATATCCCTAGTGTACCTGGATGATGTCATTGTGTTTGCAACAACGTTTGGTGAGG
>NW_013939790.1:0-421 GCF_000517525.1 Limulus polyphemus
TGTTATCTACGGATAGTGGACACCAGTATCAAAACTGAGTTTATAACAAGCTATACTGGCTGTGTTATCCACGGTTAGTGTACACCAGTATAAAAACTGAGTTTATAACAAGCTATATTGGCTGTGTTATCTACGGATAGTGGACACCAGTATCAAAACTGAGTTTATAACAAGCTATACTGGCTGTGTAATCTACGGATGGTGGAAACCAGAATAAAAACTGAGTTTATAACAAGCTATATTGGCTGTGTAATCTACGGATAGTGGACACCAGTATAAAAACTGAGTTTATAAGAAGCTATACTGGTCGTGTAATCTACGGATAGTGGACACCAGTATAAAAACTGAGTTTATAACAAGATATACTGGCTATGTTATCTACGGATAGTGGACACCAGTATAAAAACTGAGTTTATAACAA
>NW_013939791.1:0-359 GCF_000517525.1 Limulus polyphemus
GCATTAGCCAGTAACAAACATTGTTCATCTAACCATTAGCCAATACCAAACATTGTACATCTAACCATCAGGCAATACCAAACACTGTTCATCTAACCATTAGCCAATATCAAACATTGTTCATCTAACCATTAGTCAATACCAAAATTGTTCATCTAACCATTAGTCAATACCAAAATTGTTCATCTAACCCTTAGCCAATACCAAACATTGGTCATCTAACCATTAGCCAATACCAAACATTGTTCATCTAACCATTAGCCAGTAACAAACATTGTTTGTCTAACCATTAGCCAGTAACAAACATTGTTTGTCTAATCATTAGTCAATACCAAACATTGTTTATTGAACCTTTAGCC
>NW_013939792.1:0-391 GCF_000517525.1 Limulus polyphemus
TATGAACGACTATATCTGAATTCTATTTAGAAATTATATTGCTGCAAGTGCTTAACTCTGAAATAACGTTACAACTTATTTTCAGTAACATTAACAAACCATGTTATTTATGTACTCAGACATTATCCACTTCTTATATAGAGAGTGAAGTAACTTACACTACAAGCTTAATACGAAGTTCGAGTAATTGACACGTGGTCTATTTTTACTAATTAAACATATTATTTTGTTATAATTTTATTCTTTGGTATCTCTGATTATGTTTGTTGTTTTTCTAAACAGGAGGTTTAGCTGGTTTTTGTTCAACTGTTCTCTATCAGTTACCTTTAAGTTTTATTATCAGTTTTCTTTGTTAGTTTCATTATCAGCGTCTCTAACTAATTTTGCTCTG
>NW_013939793.1:0-1218 GCF_000517525.1 Limulus polyphemus
ACGACTTTGAAACTCTCTTTTTAGTAATTCTTACACTAGATTTTTTGACATTCATAATGATCTTTTTGTGCTTCTTTCATTATATATTTACGACTTTGAAACTCTCTTTTTAGTAATTCTTAGACTAGATTTTTTGACATTCATAATGGTCTTTTTCTCCTTCATAGATTATATATTTACGACTTTGATAACTGTCTTTTTAGTAATTCTTACACTAGATATATTGACATTCATAATGGTTTTTATAGTCTTTCTTTCACTAGATTTTGTTGACTTGGATATCTGTCTTTTTAGTCCTTCTTCCACTAGATTTTGTTAACTTTGATAACGATCATTTTAATAATTCTTACACTAGATTTTTTGACATTCATAATGATCTTTTTAGTCCTTATTACACTATATTTATTGACATTCATAATAGTCTTTTTGTTTTTCTTACAATATATATTCACGACTTTGATAACTTTATTTTTAGTAATTCTTACACTAGATATTTTGACATTCATTAAGGTCATTATAGTCTTTCTTTCACTAGATTTGTTTGACTTGAATAAGTGTCTTTTTAGTCCTTTTTCCACTAGATTTTGTTAACTTTGATAACGGTATTTTTAGTAATTCTTACACTAGATTTTTTGACATTCATAATTGTCTTTTTAGTCCTACTTACACTACATTTTTTGACATTCATAATGGCCTTTTGTCCTTCTTAGATAATATATTTACGACTTTGATAACGGTATTTTTAGTAATTCTTACACTAGATATTTTGACATTCATAATGGTCTTTATAGTCTTTCTTTCACTAAAAAGACAGTTATCCAAGTTAACAAAATCTAAAATGATCGTTATCAAAGATAACAAAACCTAGAGGAAGAAGGACTAATAATTCTTACACAAGATTTTTTGACATTCATAATGGTCTTTTTAGTAATTCTTTCACTGGATTTTTTGACATTCATAATGGTCTTTTTGTCCTTCTTACATTATATATTTACGACTTTGATAACTGTCTTTTTAGTAATTCTTAAACTAGATATTTTGACATTCATAATGGTTTTTATAGTTTTTTTTTCACTAGATTTTGTTAACTTGGATAACTGTCTTTTTAGTAATCTTTACACTCGATATTTTGACATTCATAATGGTCTTTTTAGTCCTTATTACACTAGATTTTTTGACATTCATAATGGTATTTTTGTCCTTCTTAGATTATATATT
>NW_013939794.1:0-281 GCF_000517525.1 Limulus polyphemus
GACTCAACTAGATCAGCTTGAAACATCCCATTTAACAGTAACTACACAGTTGTAACTCAACTAGATCAGCTTGAAACATCCCAGTTAACAGTAACTACACAGTTGTGACTCAACTAGATCAGCTTGAAACATCCCATTTAACAGTAACTACACAGTTGTGACTCAACCTGATCTGCTTGAAACATCCCAGTTAACAGTAACTACACAGTTGTGACTCAACCAGATCAGCTTGAAACATCCCATTTAACAGTAACTACACACATGTGAAACAACCAGATCAG
>NW_013939795.1:0-464 GCF_000517525.1 Limulus polyphemus
CCTGTTTAAAGACTTGTTATATTATTACCTAATCATAAACCGCAAGAATATGAACTTGTTTAAAGACTTGTTATATTATTACCTTATTATAAACCCCAAGAACATGAACTTGTTGAAAGACTTGTTATATTATTACCTTGTTACAAACTCTTAGATTATGAAATTGTTTAAATATTTGTTATATTATTACCTTATTATATCCCCGACAATATGAACCTAATTCAAGACATGTTATATTATTAAATCATTATAAACCCTAAGAATATGAACTTTTTAAAGACTTGTTTCATTATTACCTTATTATAAACCCCAAGAACATGAACTTGTTTAAAGACTTGTTATATTATTAAATCATTATAAACCCTAAGAATATGAACTTATTTAAAGATTTGTTATTTTATTACCTTATTATAAATCCCTTTAATATGAACCTGTTTAAAGACTTGTTATATTATTAAATCATT
>NW_013939796.1:0-1530 GCF_000517525.1 Limulus polyphemus
GTTACACCTAGGTGTTCGTGGAGTTGTTGTACCAAATAACGCTAAAAACGAGTATGGTGGTTATAAATTCGGTAACTAGAGTTACACCTAGGTGTTCGTGGAGTTCTTGTACCAAAAAACGCTAAAGATGAGAATGGTGGTTATAAATTCGGTAACTACAGTTACACCTAGGTGTTTGTGGAGTGGTTTTACCAAATAACGCTAACGATGAGTATGGTGGTTATAAATTCGGTAACTAGAGTTACATCTAGGTGTTCGTGTTATTGTTGTACCAAATAACGCTAAAGATGAGTATGGGGGTTACACATTCGGTAACTATAGTTACACTTAGGTGTTTGTCGAGTGGTTTTATTAAATAACGCTAACGATGAGTATCGTGGTTATAAATTCGGTAACTATAGTTACACCTAGGTGTTCGTAGAGTTGTTGTACCAAGTAAGGCTAAAGATGAGTATGATGGTTATAAATCCGGTAACTATAGTTACACCTAGGTGTTTATGAAGTAGTTGTACCAAGTAATGCTAAAGATGAGTATGGTTGTTATAAATTCGGTAACAAAAGATACACCTAAGTGTTCATGGAGTTGTTGTACCAAATAACGCTAAAGATGAGTATGGCGGTTATGAATTCGGTAACTAGAGTTACATCTAGGTATTCGTGAAGTTGTTGTACCAAATAAAGTTAAAGATGAGTATGGTTGTTATAAATTCGGTAACTAAAGTTACACCTAGGTTTTTGTGGAGTGGTCTTACCAAATAACGCTAACGATGAGTATCGTGGTTATAAATTCGGTAACTATAGTTACACATAGGTGTTCGTAGAGTTGTTGTACCAAATAACGCTAAAGATGAGTATGGTGGTTACAAAGCCGGTAACTAGAGTTACACCTACGTGTTCGTGGAGTTCTTGTACCAAAAAACGCTAAAGATAAGAATGGTGGTTATAAATTCGGTAACTATAGTTACACCTAGGTGTTAATGGAGTAGTTGTACCAAGTAAGGCTAAATATGAGTATGATGGTTATAAATTCGGTAACTATAGTTACACCTAGGTGTTTGTGGAGGGTTTTTACAAAATCACGCTAACGATGATTATGGTGGTTATAAATTCGGTAACTATAGTTACACCTAGGTGTTCGTGGAGTTGTTGTACCAAATAACGCTAAAGATGAGTATGGTGGTTATAAATTCGGTAACTATAGTTACACCTAGGTGTTCGTGGAGTTGTTGTACCAAATAACGCTAAAGATGAGTATGGTGGTTATAAATTCGGTAACTAGAGTTTCATCTAGGTGTTGGTGGTGTTGTTGTACCAAATAACGCTAAAGATGAGTATGGGGGTTACACAATTCGGTAACTAGAGTTACACCTAGGTATTCGTGGAGTTGTTGTACCAAATAACGATGCAGATGAATATGGTGGTTACTAACTCTAGTTACCGAATTTATAACCACCATACTCATCTTTAGCCTTACTTGGTACAACTACTCCATGAACACCTAGGTGTAACTATAGTTACCGAATTTACACC
>NW_013939797.1:0-492 GCF_000517525.1 Limulus polyphemus
AGCAACATTGTTACGTACGTAGTTGAGAATCTCTTTATATTCTAATCCTTAAACGATTCTGTCTTAGCCTTCTTTCTATGTAACACAGTTTAAACTGCCTGGCGAATGACTTCTGCCCGAAACGTTACAAATAATAATTAAGTTTTGTTATAGACGTGTGTTTTACCTATTTTTAACACATTTTTTCAAAAACGGTAATTAAGACTAATTCCAGCAATAGTATATTTCTTTTTTTTAAAGTTGTGTTTGTTTGTTTGGAATCAAGCACATAGCTAAACAATGGGTTATTTGTGCTCTGCTCACCACAGGTATCGAAACCCGATTTCTAACGTTGCAAGTCCGCAGACATACCGCTGTGCCACTGTGTTTTTTTTTTTTTTATTTAAAGTTAAGCACAAAGCTACACAATGGGCTACCTGTGCTTTGCCGGTATATTTCATAATATCAACGTTTCGGTATTTCAGTGTGTCCATCGCAAAGTTCAACTTATTT
>NW_013939798.1:0-3468 GCF_000517525.1 Limulus polyphemus
CTATATCTATATAGGAATATCCAGAATATACAGCACTGATGCTACAATTTATTCTAGTAAATTATTAAGGTTTTGATCCAGAATAATAAAAAAGTAGCAATAGTGCTATATACTCTTCAAATCCTGTATAAACATAGGATTATTGTGGCGAGTAAAATATAACTCCAAACCCCTTATATATATAACGTACTTTCCACCACTGTATGAAGCCTGGTCTCTGCCATTTGTCAAGGGTTATCGATGATGGGTAGAATTCTCCGTAACCGGTAAAACTCAGTGTGAAGTGGTGAAACGCATGATAAACTGGGCTCCGTTTTTATTTTTAATATTAAATTCTCCTTTTAATTAAATGGTGTCTTTTGTTTTCCTCTCAGAAACGACAAGCTAGGAATTCCATTTGTTTTTCATTCTCTACGGCAGGAGATTTCTCTATCGTGAAATAACATAGTGTGAAAGACTTGACGAATTTTACACCTCAAAACCATACAACCTGAGTCATGAGAAGAGGAACCAGGAAGACCCCAATCCCTCAGGTCTACTCCTGGTGGGAGAAGGTACAATGCTAACCAATCAAAATTCGGCCTTCTTTTGTCCATCTCTAAGCCCTTCATGAAATAATGCTCCCGTTTTAAAACAAATTTGGGTAATTAACTAGATGTGTGAATTACAATATCGCAAGTTAGCAAATCTTGAGTATATTTTTTCCAGGATGATCAATGTTTTTCGTATGATTTCGTGTAAATACGTTTATATTTAATGTGTCAAGGCTGTTTTATAGACCGGTGTTTTGTGTCACAATACGATTATTCGAGATATGTCCCATACTTCAGCTAGCTACTCAGCTGACTTTGACAACTGGCGGCTTTATGTCTGAAAATATAGTGCTATAATATTTATTTATACTTATAAATTTCTAATCCCAGAGATCAGATATTCAAAACATGCTCTTTTAAGTTAATCTAGTGGTTTAGGGTATTCCTTTCCAAAGCTTATATTAATATTTTTCACAATTAAAACTATTAATATATACTTTTATTCCCCTCTTACGGTAAATTCTAATTTTACTAAACAGATGTATCACTGCTGCCCTCTAGTGCTAATGAAAATAACTACAATTAATTTTAAAATATTTCAACTAAAGTTGTACACGTGACTACTAACATGGATCATGGTGATCTATCATACCATATTAACTTATCCGTAAATTTTTTTTTTCAGCAATAACCGCTTTTATTCGTATTCAGGAGCTCAGTGTAAAACGGTTATTGTTATAAAATCAGTATTACGTCCAAGACTTATCATATGTAAATAAATTGATTTTGAAAACTAAAGTAGGATCTCAGTACATGATTTAACATTCCCAGAAATACTGAATCAATCATGAAGGATATCCAGATTAGAATAAATATCAACTTGCCTGAATTTACGACAAGTTTAATAGTGAGTACAAGTCATTTTTTTTCGAGGTAAGATTAAAATAATTATATATTGGTAATAATATCCGCTTATTGACAATTATATTAAAATAAAAAATCACCATAGAAGACTACAGAGAAGATCTTCTGATGAAGAATACTACATGGATCTTATTCAAAGAGTCCTTGAGTGAAAGCAAAGGAAAATATGTTATTATACGTCAACCACACTACATCTGTTATATCCGGTGTCGACGAGGCCTAGCGCCCTATGCCAGGGGTCATCAGACTGGCTGGAATACGATAAAGATAGAAGCGCTTAGTTAAAGAAAACTACAGAGAAAATTTTATGTTGTAAAAGGCTATAGAGAAAATGATATTTTGACGGCACAGTTATTAAAGATTTATTTTATATGTGGGTTTCTACTACACCTATGAAATGGCCCGGCATGGCCAGGTGGTTAAGGTACTCGACTCGCAAGCTGAGGCTCGCGGGTTCGAATCCCCCGCCCTTTCAGCCGTGGAGGCGTTATAATGTGACGGTCAATTCGTTGGTAAAAGAGTAGCCCAATAGATGGCGTTGGAATGTGATTACTAGCTGCCTTCCCTCTAGTCTTACACAGCTAAATTAGGGACAGCTAGCGCAGATAGCCCTCGAGTAGCTTTACGCGAAATTCAAAACAAACAAACAATACCCATGAAAGGTTTTAACCTAACAAGATAGAGAGTTATATTTTTGAAGAGAAAGGTAGGGTTTTCTTATTTATAGCAAACTATGAAGCTTTTGACATAATTTGTGTATATAATCTAAACAGTTTTCACATTTTAGAATTGCCATCCCATCGTTTTGAAATCTTTCTCGCCCCTTGTCCTCATAACATTCAGATATGTTGACATAACGCGTGTGCATCCCCATCTGTTGCAAGTTATTGGAACTAAACTTGCAAACCAAGCAAGTTTGCGGAGAACAAACCCACCTGGCAATCAATAATTCAATACCACCAAAAGAGTCCTTTGAGATTAACCCAATTTAAACCAATTAAAGTAATTGAAAGTCGTAGGGAATGAAAGACTGATGTCCCTAACTAATGTATATATATATACTATAGAAAATAAATTATTTATAAACCAACAAGATATATAACAACAAAACTAGCAAGAACATAAGTAACAATAGTGGACATTGGAATCCAGCATACTGCTGATGACGTCCCATATCTCTCCAGAGACAGTGATTGGGAAAAATTGAATAGAATAAAAAAAAAGACCTATAGGCAGAGAAGAACAAAAGGCTTTAGATGGCGAAAAACGTTGCTATGGCGACAGTTGAAGAGAACGTCAATAAGAACACGAAAATTTCTGTGATTAAAGGAAGTCGAAGCTATACATTTTCTGGAGATAAATAGTTCAACTCACTATTATGGGATACAGATATGTGGCATAATACAAAAAGTCTTGTGACAATGTATATGATTAAATATGTTGAAGATCACAGAAAATTGGAAGCTAATTGTTTGTTAAAATTACAAAAAGCATACAATCTATATATAGTACTGTTACCGTACAATGGGTCAACCAACACTCTCCATCCACCAAAGTATTGTTACCGTACAATGGGGAATTTTTTGTCTTTTTCTCATCAGTACCCCCTCACGATGTCAACGAAATCCCATATACGGCACGGCAGCAGTATACGGAGGAAAAAAAGTCCGACCCGTATTCGTGACAGCCGCAGTGGATGGGACAAGTGATAGTTTCAGACTCACTTTCCCTGGAAGAACACTTCACTGCAACACAACTTTTCAGATTGTGTTAGGCTCGGAGTACAAACAAACACACATTTCAAATTCGATGACGAGGAACCCACTTTGAGATTAAGAATGGTTGGAGATGGCTTGAATGGGTAATGAAGAAAAACTTTAATATAAGTTTAACATAACAGCAAATGTACAACGTTTCGACAAGGTTTTGTCATCATCAGTTACATATTTCGTCTTTATTTTGGTGGATGGAGAGTGTTGGTTGACCCATTGTACGGTAACAGTACTTTGGT
>NW_013939799.1:0-872 GCF_000517525.1 Limulus polyphemus
GTGCCAAGTAAGGCTAAACATGAGTATTGTGGTTATAAATTAGGTAACTAGAGTTACACCTAGGTGTTCATGGAGTTGTTGTACCAAATAACGCTAAATATGAGTATGTTGGTTACAAATTCGGTAACTATAGTTACACCTAGGTGTTCGTGGAGTTGTTTTACCAAATAACGCTAACAATGAGTATGGTGGTTATAAATTCGGTAACTAAAGTTACACCTACGTGTTCGTGGAGTTGGTGTACCAAATAACGCTGAAGATGAGTATTGTGGTTATGAATTCTGTAACTAGAGATACACCTATGTGTTCATGGAGTAGTTGTACCAAGTAAAGCTAAAGATGAGTATGATGGTTATAAATTCGGAAACTAGAGTTACACCTAGGTATTCGTGGAGTTGTTGTAACAAGTAACGCTAAAGATTAGTATGGTGGTTATATATTCGGCTACTAGAGTTACACCTAGGTGTTTATGGAGTAGTTGTACCAAGTAAGGCTAAAGATGAATATGGTGGTTATAAATTCGGTAACTAGAGTTACACCTAGGTATTCGTGGAGTTGTTGTACCAAATAACGCTACAGATGAGTGTGGGGGTTATAAATTCGGTAACCAGAGTTAAACCTAAGTGTTCATGGAGTAATTGTTCCAATTAAGGCTAAAGATGAGTATGGTGGTTATAAATTCTGTAACTAGAGTTACACCTAAGTGTTCATGGAGTAGTTGTACCAAGTAAGGCTAAATATGAGTATGGTGGTTATAAATTCGGAAACTAGAATTAGATCTAGGTATTCGTGGAGTTGTTGTAACAAGTAACGCTAAAGATTAGTATGGTGGTTATATATTCGGCAACTAGAGTTACACCTAGGTGTTTATG
>NW_013939800.1:0-720 GCF_000517525.1 Limulus polyphemus
GGTGTTCGTGGAGTAGTTGTACCAAATAACGCTAAAGATGAGTATGGTGGTTATAAGTTCGGTAACTAGAGTCACGCCTAGGTGTTCATGGAGTAGTTGTACCAAATAACGCTAAAGATGAGTATGGTGGTTATAAATTCGGTAACTAGAGTTACACCTAGGTGTTCATAAAGTGTTGTACCAAGTAAGGCTAAAGATGAATATGGTGGTTATAAATTCGGTAATTAGAGTTAAACCTAAGTGTTCATGGAGTAGTTGTACCAAGTAAGGTTAAAGATGAGTATGGTGGTTATAAATTCGGAAACTAGAGTTACACCTAGGTGTTTATGGAGTAGTTGTACCAAGTAAGGCTAACGATGAGTATGGTTGTTATAAATTAGGTAACTAGACTTACACCAGGGGTTTATAGAGAAGTTGTACCAAGTAAGGCTAAAGATGAATTTGGTGGTTATAAATTCGGTAATTAGAGTTAAACCTAGGTGTTCATGGAGTAGATGTACCAAATAAGGCTAAAGATGACTATGGTGGTTATAAACTCGGTAACTAGAGTTACACCTAGGTGTTCGTGGAGTTGTTATACCAAGTAAGGCTAACGATGAGTAGGTTGGTTATAAATTCAGTAACTAGAGTTACACCTAGGGGTTCGTGGAGTTGTTGTTCCAAATAACCCTAAAGATGAGTATGGTCGTTAAAAATTCTGTAACTAGAGCTACACCTAGG
>NW_013939801.1:0-562 GCF_000517525.1 Limulus polyphemus
GAGATGAATGGATGGACAGAGGAGCAGAAAAACTGTATATCTGGCAACGAGCTTGAAGGGACAACCACTGGAAATGCTTGGACAGTTGACAGCAGCCGACAGACACAACTATAGAGCACTGGTAGAGGCTCTGGAACTCAGATACGGAACCCAGAATCAGTCAGTCATAGTTAGTTAGGTTTAGGACGAGAATCCGTGCTAAAGGGGAGAGCTTACAAGAGCTGGCACAAGACTTGGAAAGCATGGCACACAAGGCCTACCCAACTACACCACCCGATCTCCTCAAGTTGTTGCTGAGGGATCAGTTCGTAGATGCCTTGGACAGTCCACAACTTAAGATACAAGTGAAGCAAGCACACCCCTCTAACATGCAGGATGCAATGGCCAGAGCTCTCGAATTTGAATCCTACGTTAAGTCCAGCACAGAGGTACCGAGGTTGGTACAGTCATCCGGATTCAAGGCCAGAAAAGGTCAGCTTTCAGAGAAGTTTGAGGGACTTTGCTGGCACTGTAACAAACCTGGGCACAAGAGAGCTCAATGCTGGCAACTTCAACACAGGGG
>NW_013939802.1:0-958 GCF_000517525.1 Limulus polyphemus
TATTACTAAATCGTGAGTCTTTTTATTGAGAGTACACAGTATTGTTAAATCTTGTGTCTTCTTATTGACAGTACACAGTATAGTTAAATCTTGTGTCTTCTTATTGACAGAACACAATATCGTTAAATCTTGTGTCTTCTTATTGACAGTACACAGTATCGTTAAATCTTCTGTCTTCTTATTGACAGAACACAGTATCGTTAAATCTTGTGTCTTCTTATTGACAGTACACAGTATTGTTAAATCTTGTGTCTTCTTATTGACAGGACATATTATTGTTAAATCTTGTGTCTTTTTATTGACAGTACACAGTAGAAGACACAAGATTTAACGGATACTGTGTACTCTCAATACTGTTAAATATTGTGTTTTCTTATTGACAGTACACAGTATCGTTAAATCTTGTGTATTCTTATTGAAAGTACACAGTATCGTTAAATCGTGTGTCTTCTTATTGGCAGTACACAGTATTGTTAAATCTTGTGTCTTCTTATTGACAGTACACAGTATCGTTAAATCTTGTGTCTTCTTATTGACAGTACACAGTATCGTTAAATCGTGTGTCTTTTATTGATAGTACACAGTATTGTTAAATCTTGTGTCTTCTTATTGACAGTACAGAATATCGTTAAATCTTGTGTCTTCTTATTGAAGTACACAGTATCGTTATTGACAGTACACAGTATCGTTAAATCTTGTGTCTTCTTATTGACAGGACACATTGTAGTTAAATCTTCTGTTTTCTTACTGACAGTACACATAATCGTCGAATATTGTCTCCTTCTTATTGACAGTACACAGTATTGTTAAATCTTGTGTCTTCTTATTGAAAGTACAGAGTATCGTTAAATCTTGTGTCTTCTTATTGATAGTACACAGTATCGTTAAATCCTATGTCTCTTGTTTCTTTTTATGGATAGTACACAGTATTTCTAAATCGTGTGTCTTCTAATTGAGA
>NW_013939803.1:0-770 GCF_000517525.1 Limulus polyphemus
AACAACAAGACTACCTTACTGGTCTGCAAGTTCTTCTGAATATTAGTAAAGTTAATTCATACAAGATAATAAATAATCAGTGTTAAAAATAAATAAATAAATATACAATATTGTGTTATTAATCCTTAACCTGATTATCAGTTGTGAAAGACATATTAGGTTGTCAAGAAATTAATGTTAAAGGTTGTTAATGCCCTGATTAAAGAAAGCACTTGGCTTTGAAGCAAAAAACATGTGGATGTCCTCTTTAACACCTTTCACATTTGCATACGTTTTCCCAATTAAGATTGTGTTGCAGCAAATGAAAAAGATGGTAACCTGATAGTGCCACATCTGGAGAATATGATGGGTGGGGGAGAACTTCCCAACCCAACTCCATAATCTTGTGTTGCGTCAAACATGCCACATGCGGATGTGCCTTATCATGGAGAAGAAGAACACCTTTCCGACTGACTAGTGAAGAGTGTTTCTGATGAAGGGCTAGATTTAAACATTCCAGTTGCTGACAGTTCGTTGTGGATTGAGGAGTTTGAAATAAATTACTCCTTTGATGTATCACCAAATGCAAAGCATCACTTTCTACGGATGGAGTCCAGGTTTTGGGGTCGGAAGTGGTTTTTGTCTAGGACTGAATCATTGTTTTTGACATTTAATATTCGCATAGAGAATGAATTTTTCATCACCAGTGACAATTATGTCCAAAACAGTTCATGCGCATTAGGCACCAGATGATATAACGCAACGTTCACACGTCCGAAACGATAGTCATT
>NW_013939804.1:0-410 GCF_000517525.1 Limulus polyphemus
TTAATGTTAGATCTAGATGTACTAGCGACTTAATCTAGGAACTGTAATCTAGCACCACTAATTAGTTAGCCTATATTTAACTTTTCTCATTCTATCAAAACCTTTAATATTAAATATAGCCTTTGAGCCTCTAGGCTTATATTATGTTATGATTACACCCTTCCCCACAGTGTGTGTAATTTTCATTCGAGCAATTTCAGACTTTTCTCCTGTAGTGTTCGTGTATTTAACCCAATTGAGTTTTTAAATGTGATTTAGCAGCTGCTAGTAATTTATATGGTGCTCATAAGCATTATTTACCAGCATATACACTAATCTGCATTGATTTTCTTACTGTTGTGTCACAATAATTAGCATGAGTATGGGTGGTCTATTTAATGGCAGTTAAAGTGAAACCAGGTCCAGATGTG
>NW_013939805.1:0-698 GCF_000517525.1 Limulus polyphemus
TGTAAGAAAACACAAGATTTAACAATAATGTGTCCTGTCAATAAGAAAACACAATATTTAACGATAATGTGTACTGTCAGTAAGAAAACAATATTTAACAATAATGTGTCCTTTCAATAAGAAGTCACAAGATTTTACGATACTGTGTACTGTCAATAAGAAGACACAAGATTTAACGATACTGTGTACTGTCAATAAGAAGACACAAGATTTAACGATACTGTGAACTGTCAATAAGTAAACATAAGATTTAACAATACTGTGTACTATCAATAAAAATACACAAGATTTAACGATACTGTATACTGTCAATAAGAAGACACAATATTCAACGATAATGTGTACTGTCAATAAGAAGACACAATATTCAACGATAATGTGTACTGTCAGTAAGAAAACACAAGATTTAGCAATAATATGTCCTGTCAATAAGAAGACACAAGATTTTACGATACTGTGTACTGTGAATAAGAAGACATAAGATTTAACGATACTGTGTACTGTCAAGAAGAAGACACAAGATTTAACGATACTGTGTACTGTCAATAAGAATACACAAGATTTAACGATACTGTGTACTGTCAATAAGAAGACACAAGATATAACAATACTATGTACTGTCAATAAGAAGACAGAAGATTTTACGATACTGTGTACTGTCAATAAGAAGACACAAGATTTAACGATATTGTGTACTT
>NW_013939806.1:0-735 GCF_000517525.1 Limulus polyphemus
GGAAGGCACTGTGGGAAGCATATAGAGCACAATTTGAGCTACTGGCAGAGATGAATGGATGGACAGAGGAGCAGAAAGCAGTATATCTGGCTACAAGCTTGAAGGGACAACCACTGGAAATACTTGGACAGTTGTCAGCAGATGACAGACACAACTATAGAACACTGGTGTCGGCTCTAGAACTCAGGTATGGAACCCAAAACCAGTCAGAAGTCTACAGGGCTAGGTTCAGGACGAGAGTCCGTGCTAAAGGGGAGAACCTGCAAGAGCTGGCACAAGACTTGGAAAGCATGGCACATAAGGCCTACCCAACTGCACCACCCGATCTCCTCAAGTTGTTGCTGAGGGATCAGTTCGTAGATGCCTTGGACAGTCCACAACTTAAGATACAAGTGAAGCAAGCACACCCCTCTACCTTGCAGGATGCAATGGCCAGAGCTCTCGAATTTGAATCCTACGTTAAGTCCAGCGCAGAGGTACCGAGGTTGGTACAGTCATCTGGATTCAAGGCCAGAAAAGTTCAGCTTTCAGAGAAGTTTGAGGGACCTTGGTGGCACTGTAACAAACCTGGGCACAAGAGAGCTCAATGTTGGAAACTTCAGCACAGAGGAGATGATACAGCAGGAAAGGCTGTTACCAAGAAAGGCTGTTGGAACTGTGGAAAGCACGGACATTTGAGGAGCCAGTGTAGGAAGAGTATTACCAACAAGTCGGCCTCAAGGAGACCAGTAGTGG
>NW_013939807.1:0-356 GCF_000517525.1 Limulus polyphemus
CAACCAGTAACAAAAAGCTTCACTGCGCTAGACATACGCTTTCAGAAAAACCAATAAAAGTCTAACATAAAACGACCACAAAAGTCGCAAAAATGATAATAGAAGGCTACAATTTTGCATGTAAATACGCAAGTATGCAACGAACGTTCATACAAAATTTGGAGATGATCCGTCCAAATGGAACGACGTACTGGTGCAAAACTCAAAACCTTCCATATCTCCTTTAAAACAAACAGTAGGAAGGTAAAACTCTGCATATTACTACGCAACGTTAAAGTGTACCTACAAACCAAATTTGGTGATGAATCATCAATTTAGGACCCTCTGGTAACAAGAAATCGAAAAACAATCAGTAA
>NW_013939808.1:0-508 GCF_000517525.1 Limulus polyphemus
ATATACGGGGTTTAATATTTTGTTGATGCACTGTCTATAGGGTTTAACAATATTGTAGATACACCGTTTATAGGGTTTAACAATATTGTAGATACACCGTATATGGGGTTTAATAATTTTGTAGATACACCGTATATGGGGTTTAATAATATTGTAGATACACCGTATACAGGGTTGAATATTTTGTAGATACACTGTCTATAGGGTTTAACAATATTGAAAATACACCGTTTATAGGATTTAACAATATTGTAGATAAACCGTCTATAAGGTTTAATAATATTGTAGATACACCGTTTATAAGATTTAATAATATTGTAGATACACCGTCTATAAGGTTTAGAAATATTGTAGATACACCGTCTATAAGGTTTAATAATATTGCAGATACACCGTATACAGGGTTTAACAATATTGTAGATACACCGTCTATAAATTTAATAATATTGCAGATACTCCGTATACAGGGTTTAACAATATTTTAGATACACCGTCTATAAGGTTTAAC
>NW_013939809.1:0-596 GCF_000517525.1 Limulus polyphemus
GTGTAACTCTAGTTACCAAATTTATAAACACGATATTCATCTTTAGCCTTACTTGGTACAACTACTCCATGAACACATAGGTGTAACTCTAGTTACCGAATTTATAACCACCATACCCATCGTTAGCGTTATTTGGTACACCAACTCCACGAACACCTAGGTGTAACTCTAGTTACCGAATTAATAACCACCATACTCATTGTTAGCGTTATTTGGTACAACAACTCCATGAACACATAGGTGTAACTCTAGTTACCGAATTTGTAACCAACACATTCATTTTTAGCCTTACTTGGTACAACAACTCCACGAATACCTAAGTGTAACTCTAGTTACCGAATTAATAACCACCATACTCATCGTTATCGTTATTTGGTACAACAACTCCACGAACACCTATGTGTAACTATAGTTACCGAATTATTAACCACCATATTTATCTTTAGCTTTACTTGGTACAACTACTCCATGAACACATAGGTGTAACTCTAGTTACCGAATTAATAACCCCTTACTCATCTGTAGCGTTATTTGGTACAACAACTCCACGAATACCTAAGTGTAACTCTAGTTACCGAATTTATTACCACCATACT
>NW_013939810.1:0-481 GCF_000517525.1 Limulus polyphemus
GCATGTCATTGTACAATACATCATTAGGTCATAAAGACCCCGTGTATTCACTTGTTATATAAAATACTGTTATATTACAACAGCATGTCATTTTGCAATACATCATAATGCCATAAAGACCCCGTTTATTCACTTGTTATATAAAATAGTGTTATAAGTACAACAGCATATCTTAGTGAAAAAAATCATAAGGTCATAAAGACCATTTGTATTCACTTGTTATATAAAATACTGTTATAATTACAACAGCATTCCAAATTTCAATACATCGTAAGGTCATAAAGACCCCGTGTATTCACTTGTTATATAGAATAGAGTTATATATACATTAGCATGCCAAAGTGCAATACACAATAAGGTAATAAAGACTCCATGTATTCACTTGTTATATAAAATACAGTTATAATTACAACACCATGTTACTGTACAATAAATCATAAGGTCATAAAGACCCCGTGTATTCACTTGTTATATAAAATAC
>NW_013939811.1:0-787 GCF_000517525.1 Limulus polyphemus
CAATATTATAATTATATTGGTCTATTTTTCCGATCCAACATGCTAGTTGTCCCTCTGGGTTATTTAATGATCTTAACCAGCGTAATGCAGTATGGTCTGTCCTGACGGTAAACCTGGCACCATAGAGGTAAGGATGGAAATATTCAGACTCTTTATTATAGCAAGGAGTTTCCTCCGTGTTACACAGTAGTTCCTCTCTGGTCTACTCAGGATCCTACTGAAGTAGGCCACCATATGTTCGTTTTCGCCCACTTTCTGAGACAACACTCCTCCAATTCTGACATTACTAGCATCACGATCCAGTATGTATGGCAGTGAGGGATTTGGAAGCTTTAAGAGTGGAGCTGAGGCCAATTTTTCTTTCAATGTCTTGAAAGCATGCTGGCAAGAAACTGTCCATTCGAACTCCTAGACTTTTTTTGTCAAATCATGTATTTGAGCAGCTATAGTTGCAAAGTCTTTCACAAACTTCCAGTAATAGGAACAGAGTCCCAAGAAACTTCTTAGCTCTCCCACATTGTCTGGTGTTGGTCAATCATACACTGTTTTCACCTTGTCAGGATCAGTTCACCCACCACGCTCACTTACAATGTGACCCAAGTAAAGCACTTTTTTCTGGAATAAGTGGCATTTCTTGGGATGGAGTTTGAGGTTTGCTGCTTTCAACTGCTTGAATACTTCCTCTAGCCGGGACATTTTCTCATGAAACGTTGTTGCAAACACAATGACATCATCCAGGTACACTAGGTCTATACTCCATTGTAGGCCTTCCAGTCCTCTTTCGAAA
>NW_013939812.1:0-505 GCF_000517525.1 Limulus polyphemus
GATGCTATTATTTCCAAGCTATAAGGTACACAAGTCAATATAAATATGTAGATGCTATTATTTCCAACCTATAAGGTACACAGGTCAATATATCTACGTAGATGGTATTATTTCCAAGCTATAAGGTACACACGTCAATATATCTACGTAAATGGTATTATTTCCAAGCTATAAGGTACACAAGTCAATATAAATATGTAGATGCTATTATTTCCAAACTATAAGGTACACAAGTCAATATATCTACGTAGATGGTATTATTTCCAAGCTATAAGGTACACAACTCAATATATCTACGTAAATGGTATTATTTCCAAGCTATAAGGTACACACGTCAATATATCGACGTAAATGGTATTATTTCCAAGCTATAAGGTACACAAATCAATATAACTATGTAGATGGTATTATTTCCAAGCTATAAGGTACACACGTCAATATATCTACGTAAATGGTAGCTATAAGGTACACAAGTCAATATAAATATGTAGATGCTATTATTTCC
>NW_013939813.1:0-1582 GCF_000517525.1 Limulus polyphemus
AACTGCAAAGGTGGAAAGAACATTTTAATGATGTCCTGAACCAATGTGAACCTGATATTTTGTTAGACTTATCTAATGAAAATGTCAGAGCAATTTTGATCGTAAACCTAAATGACATATCTCTAGAAGAAGCTAGAAGAGCGTTGCAAAATCTGAAAAACAACAAAGCAGCAGGGTCAGATGAGTTGCAACCTGAATTACTGAAGAACGGAGGTCAAGCGTTGGAACTGGAGTTATTAAATATTTTTAACAAGATTTGGAGACAGGAAACTATTCCACCAGAATGGGGTCAGGGTGTGATTGTCACTATTCCGAAAAAAGGAGACCTAAGTGATTGTAACAACTGGAGAGGAATTTCTTTACTATCAATACCTGGTAAAGCTTTTTGTTATATATTATTACAAAGGTTGAAAGATGAAGTGGACGCCTTATTAAGGGAAGAACTGGCTGGATTCAGAAGCGGAAGATCATGCACTGAACAGATATTTACCTTACGAAACATCATAGAACAAACTTTAGAATTTAAAGGTCAAATGAACTTAAACTTTATCGATTTCCGTAAAGCCTTTGATAGTGTCCATCGAGAAACGTTGTGGAAAATTGGGGGACTATATGGTGTACCAGAAAAATTTATAAACATATTCAAAAGTCTATATGAAAACTCCAGTAGTTGTGCAAAAACTAACATTGGGACCACGGAGTACTTTAATGTATACAGTGGAGTGAGACAAGGTTGTGTGTTATCTCCCTTTTTCTTTCTTTTGGTGGTAGATTTTGTCATGAAAAAAAGAGATGAATGTTGGTGATAGGATAATGTGGGGTGATAGAACTTTAACTGATTTGGACTTTGCGGATGATATCGCTTTAATTGGGAAAGATAGACAGAACATCCAAGATATGACAAGGAATTTACAAGAGATTGGTAAGGAAGTTGGACTTAGAATAAATGCTACGAAAACTAAGACCATGACAGTCGGAAACAATCTGGACAGGGCAGTAACGATTGAAGGATCAGAGATTGAAGATGTACAAGATTTCGTGTATTTGGGTAGTAAGATAGCGGCTAACGGAGAATCAGACATTGATGTTCAAGCAAGACTTAATAGAGCTACAGGTGTGTTCAATAGCCTTCGACCTATTTGGAACTCGAGCACCATCAGAAAATAGACTAAAATCAAATTATACTCCGCCATTGTAATACCTACAGCATTGTATGCTAGCGAAACCTGGAGAAGAACAGCAGCTATGGAGAATAAAGTGAATGTATTCTTCATCGGAAATGTTTGAGAAAAATCTTAATAATATCATATAGAGATCATGTGAGAAATGAAGAAGTTTTGCGAAGGGCAGGCCAAAGGGACCTGCAAGAATCTGTTAACAAGAGAAGGCTTAGATTCGCAGGACATGTACTGAGAATGTCAGTATCAAGACCAGCAAAGAAATCCATGGAGTGGGTGCCGCCAAATTTGAGAAGGGGGAGAGGAAGGCCAAAGAAGACATGGCGAAGAACTTTTAAAGAGGATTTGGAACTGGTGGATCTAACATTTGACCAAGCGGTGGAGACCGCTCATGACAGAGGCGG
>NW_013939814.1:0-280 GCF_000517525.1 Limulus polyphemus
TTTTTTACACTTTGTAGTAGTTGTTATAGTATTGTTATAAATGTTTAAGTGGGGTATAACAATAATTAAGATAACAAGCAAGTTTACCACAATTTACCAATGAGCTTGTAGCTTTCATTTCATTACCTTATATGGTGAGAAATCTTTCTTATTATAAGTTAAAATTGTAACAGCTTTTCTTGACCTTAATCAATAAGAAACAGGCTTATTAAAGTTCATAATTTTTGAAATAGCTCTGAGAGTTGTGGTTAAAATTGAAATATTTATACAAGTATCAATA
>NW_013939815.1:0-934 GCF_000517525.1 Limulus polyphemus
AGAAGACACACGATTTAGCAATACTGTGTACTGTCAATAAGAAGACACAAGATTTTAACGATATTGTGTACTGTCAATAAGAAGACACAAGATTTAACGATACTGTGTACTGTCAATAAGAAAACACAAGATTTAACAATAATGTGTACTGTCAATAAGAAGACACAAGATTTAACGATACTGTGTACTGTCAATAAAAAGACACAAGATTTAACTATACTGTGTACTGTCAATAAGAAGACACAAGATTTAACGATACTGTGTACTGTCAATAAGAAGAGACAAGATTTAACGATACTGTGTATTGTCAATAAGAGGACACAAGATTTAACGATACTGTGTACTGTCAATAAGAAGACACAATATTCAACGATAATGTGTACTGTGTGTAAGAAAACACAAGATTTAACAATAATGTGTCCTGTCAATAAGAAGACACAAGATTTAACAATACTGTGTACTGTCAATAAGAAGACACAAGATTTAACAATACTATGTATTGTCAATAAGAAGACACAATATTCAACGATAATGTGTTCTGTCAGTAAGAAAACACAAGATTTAACGATACTGTGTACTGTCAATAAGAAGCCATAAGATTTAACGATACTGTGTAGTGTCAATAAGAAGACACAAGATTTAACGATACTGTGTACTGTCAATAAGAAGACACAAGATTTAACGATACTGTGTACTGTCAATAAGAACACAAAAGATTTAACGATAATGTGTAGTGTCAATAAGAAGACACAAGATTTAACGATACTGTGTACTGTCAATAAGAAGACACAAGATTTAACAATACTAGTGTACTATCAATAAGAAGACACACGATTTAGCAATACTGTGTACTATCAATAAAAAGACACAAGATTTAACGATACTGTGTACTGTCAATAAGAAGACACAAGATTTAACGATACTGTGTACTATC
>NW_013939816.1:0-460 GCF_000517525.1 Limulus polyphemus
TTTAGGACTTCAGTTATCTATGAAACGAGTGTATTGTTATATGTCTGGTAGTACAGTTATCTATGAAACGAGTGTATTGTTATCGGTCTGGGAGTACAGTTATCTATGAAACAAGTGTATTGTTATAGGTCTGGGAGTACAGTTATGTATGAAACGAGTGTATTGTTATAGGCCTGGTGGTACAGTTATCTATGAAACGAGTGTATTGTTATAGGTCTGGTAGTTCAGTTATCTATGAAACAATTGTATTGTTATAGATCTGTGAGTACAGTTATCTATCATACGACTGTAGTGTTAAAAGTCTGGGAGTACAGTTATGTATGAAACGAGTGTATTGTTATAGGCCTGGTGGTACAGTTATCTATGAAACGAGTGTATTGTTATAGGTCTGGTAGTTCAGTTATCTATGAAACAATTGTATTGTTATAGATCTGTGAGTACAGTTATCTATCATACGACT
>NW_013939817.1:0-584 GCF_000517525.1 Limulus polyphemus
TATTATTAAATGAAAGTTGGTCTAATAACTACTATTAAGTACATGTTGGTCTAATAACTACTATTAACTAAATGTTGGTATAATAACTTTATTAAATAAATGTTGGTCTAATAACTACTATTAACTAAATGTTGTTTTAATAACTATTATTAACTACATGTTGGTCTAATAACTACTATTAAATAAATGTTGGTCTAATAACTACTATTAACTAAATGTTGTTTTAATAACTATTATTAACTACATGTTGGTCTAATAACTACTATTAACTAAATGTTGGTGTAATAACTATTATTAAATAAATGTTGGTCTAATAACTACTATTAACTAAATGTTGGTCTAATAACTATTATTAACTAAATGTTGGTCTAATAACTACTATTAACTACATGTTGGTCTAATAACTACTATTAACTACAGGTTGGTCTAATAACTATTATTAACTAAATGTTTGTCTAATAACTATTATTAAATGAAAGTTGGTCTAATAACTACTATTAACTACATGGTAGTTATTAGACCATATTAACTAAATGTTAGTTAATAATAGTTATTAGACCACCAACATTTCCTAATAACTACTA
>NW_013939818.1:0-323 GCF_000517525.1 Limulus polyphemus
AAACAACTGACTTAAACTATAGTGAACGAGTGAGGTGTCATTGTTGAATTGATATTGTTGTGGTAGTTATAAAACACCAAATAATAATATGAAAAAAACGCCATTGTTTCCACTTTCCCTCATTTGTCCATAGAAACATGAATTTATGGTCCATGAATGTGATTTTTCATGCCGATCCCAAGATTCTCGTCATTTACAAATACGCACCTTTGTACACATGGGAGTTTCTAACAGAACTGGACTTAAACTTCAAACTCCACCTAACTCTCCTATACAGTTTCACAACGAAACGTCATAATCACACCCCATTTTCATAGAAAAGA
>NW_013939819.1:0-353 GCF_000517525.1 Limulus polyphemus
CTCAAAATTCAGACACTATAGCATTAACTAAAATATTATATCCATTGAAAATCTAATAAAAAAGAACTTTGCTTAACCTAGAGTAAAAACAATCCAAATGTAGAAGTTTATTTTATAAGAAGACGTCACGGCCTTTAAACATTCGGATTTTATTTGAAGAATCTTTATTTTAAAGCTATTCTTTGTTTGCAATATAACTGAAGACAAATAAAAAGAAAAAGAACAGTAAAATCGAAGTTAGCCGAAGTTTTAATAACAGATTACAAAATAACTATTGGGAATTTTGATGAAAGGATATCCATTTTGATACCCTTACACCGAGGGCATCTTTGTATTGAAATATGAGGAAAAAC
>NW_013939820.1:0-643 GCF_000517525.1 Limulus polyphemus
AGACTACCCCAATCTAGTAATCTCCCGACAATTCACGAAGGTTCGAGAAAGAAGTGGCGTGATACTAGACACGTGACCTCGCTGACGCAACAGTATTAAGAAATTATGATTGAAGAATTTAGTAATTTTTAACAATAAAGCTTTTCAAGATACCTTTGGTAATCTCGATGTAGCCGAATATCTTTCATAAAAGTGTTGTTTGTGTTAAATATTTCATTAAAGTGTTGTTTGTGTTTGAATCTTTGTTTCTGAGTCAATTCTTTATTCTAACTGTAAAATTCCTGAAATTAGTAACTTGTGTCCTCCACTCGTGAGTGTAACCTGGGTTTTAAATAAATCTATTGTTAACTGGATTATGTCGAACACCAAACGACTCGTCCAGTTTTACAATAAACAAGACTGGTCTTTTCATTATTTTGTAAAAGAACCCACCTAACAATAGAAATTATTACAACAATCCTTTGTTTGTTCTAGCGCATAACTACTTAATACAACGAGCAATATGAGCTATGTTCACTTCTAGGAATCGAGCCCCGGATTTTAGCGTTGTATGTTCGTAAACTTTTCGGGACAGAAAAAAAGCTAAGATATAAAGTTCCTCATTCTAGAAAATAATCGCCAAACAGATTAAATTTCAACTCAA
>NW_013939821.1:0-551 GCF_000517525.1 Limulus polyphemus
GATTCTTCACCAAATTTGGTATGTAGGTACACTTTAACGTTGCGTAGTAATATATGGAGTTTTACCTTCCTACTGTTTTTTTTAAAGGAGTTATGGAAGGTTTTGCGTTTTGTACCAGTACGTCTTTCCATTTGGACGGATCTTCTCGAAATTTTTTTAGTAAGGTTCGTTGCATGCTTGCGAATTTACATGCAAAATTCTAGCCTTCTATTATCATTTTTGCGACTTTTGTGGTCGTTTTATGTTACTCTTTTATTGGCTTTTCTGAAAGCGTATGTGTGCATCACTACAGTTCACATACGCTTTCAGAAAAGCCAATAAAAGAGTAACATAAAACGACCACAAAAGTCGCAAAAATGACAATAGAAGGCTAGAATTTTAATCAGTAACCAAAAGTTTTTCGATTTCTTGTTACCAGAGGGTCCTTAATTGATGATTCTTCACCAAAATTTGGTATGTAGGTACACTTTAACGTTGCGTAGTAATATGCAGAGTTTTACCTTCCTATTGTTTGTATTAAAGGAGTTATGGAACGTTTTGCGTTTTGTACC
>NW_013939822.1:0-1333 GCF_000517525.1 Limulus polyphemus
GTCTTCTTATTGACAGTACACAGTATCGTTAAATCTTGTGTCTTCTTATTGACAGTACACAGTATTGATAAATCCTTTATTTTCTTATTGACAGGACACAGTATTATTAAATCTTGTGTCTTCTAATTGACAGTACACAGTGTTGATAAATCCCGTATCTTCCTCTTGACAGAACACAGTATTGTTAAATCTTGTGTCTTCTAATTGACAGTACACTGTGTTGATAAATCCTGTATCTTGTTATTGACAGGACTAAGTATTTTTAAATTTTGTGTAGATACAGGATTTATCAATAATAGGTACTGTCAATAAGAAGACACAAGATTTAACAATACTGTTTCCTGTCAATAAGAATTCTTATTGACAGGACACAGTATTGTTAAATCTTGTGTCTTCTTATTGACAGTACACATTATTGATAAATCCTGTATCTTCTTATTGACAGGACACAGTATCGTTAAATCTTGTGTCTTCTTATTGACAGTACACAGTATTGATAAATCCTTTGTGTTCTTATTGACAGGAGAAAGTATTGTTAAATCTTGTGTCTTCTTATTGACAGTACACAGTATTGATAAATCTTGTATCTTCTTATTGACAGTACACAGTATCGTTATATCTTGTGTCTTCTTATTGACAGTACAGAGTATTGACAAATCCTGTATCTTCTTATTGACAGGACACAGTATTGATAAATCCTGTATCTTCTTATTGACAGGACACAGTATTGTTAAATCTTGTGTCTTCTTTTTGACAGTATACAGTATTGATAAATCTTGTATCTTCTTATTGACAGGACACAGTATTGTTAAATCTTGTGTCTTCTTATTGACAGTACACAGTATCGTAAAATCTTGTGTCTTCTTATTGACAGTACACAGTATTGATAATTTTCTTTTCTTCTTATTGACAGGACACAGTATTTTTAAATTATGTTTCTTCTTATTGAAAGTACACATTATTGATAAATCCTGTATCTTCTTTTAGATAGGACACATTATTGATAAATCCTGTATCTTCTTATTGACAGGACACAGTGTTGTTAAATCTTGTGTCTTCTTATTGACAGTACACATTATTGATAAATCCTGTATCTTCTTATACAGGAGTTAACAGTACTGTGATTGTGTACTATCAATAACAAGTGTCAATAAGAAGACACAAGATTTAACGATTACACAGTATTGATAAATCCTTTATCTTCCTTATTGACAGGATACAATATTGTTAAATTTTGTGTCTTCTTATTGACAGTACACAGTATTGATAAATCCTTTATCTTCTTATTGACAGGATACAATATTGTTAAATTTTGTGTCTTCTTATTCACAGT
>NW_013939823.1:0-304 GCF_000517525.1 Limulus polyphemus
GGTCCTAAATTGATGATTCTTCACCAAATTTGGTATGTAGGTACACTTTAACGTTGCGTAGTAATATGCAGAGTTTTACATTCCTACTCTTTGTTTTAAAGGAGTTATGGAACGTTTTGCGTTTTGTACCAGTACTTCGTTCCATTTGGACGGATCTTCTCGAAATTTTTCAAGAACGTTCGTTGCATACTTGCGTATTTACATGCAAAATTCTAGCCTTCTATTATCATTTTTGCGACTTTTGTGGTCGTTTTATGGTACTCTTTTATTGGCTTTTCTGAAAGCGTATGTGTACTGCAGTGAA
>NW_013939824.1:0-597 GCF_000517525.1 Limulus polyphemus
TTATGTTTCTTCTTATTGACAGGACACAGTATTGATAAATCCTGTATCTTCTTATTGACAGGACACAGTATTGATAAATCCTGTATCTTCTTATTGACAGGACACAGTATTGTTAAATCTTGTGTTTTTTATTGACAGTACACAGTAACGTTAAATCTTTTGGCTTGTTAGTGATAGTACACAGTATCATTAAATCTTATGACTTGTTATAATAGTACACAGTATCGTTAAATCTTTTGTCTTCTTATTGACAGGACACAGTATTGATAAATACTGTATCTTCTTAATTGACAGGACACAGTATTGTTAAATCTTATGTCTTTTTATTGACAGTACACAGTATCGTTAAATCTTGTCTTCTTTTTGATAGTACATAGTATTGTTAAATCTTTTGTCTTCTTATTGAGAGTAAACGGTATTGATAAATCTTGTGTCTGCTTATTGACAGTACACAGTTTTGGTAAATCTTGTCTTCTTATTGATAGTACACAGTATCGTTAAATCTTGTGCCTTTTTATTGACATTACATAGTATTGTTAAATTTTGTGTCTTCTTATTGACATTACACAGTATCGTTAAATCTTGTGTCTTCTTATT
>NW_013939825.1:0-709 GCF_000517525.1 Limulus polyphemus
TCTCCGACTCAGCTGGTGAAAGACAAGCCTGGTTTAGGGTATTATAATACACTGTAATCAGTATTGGTGAAAGAAAAGTCTGGTTTAGGGTATTATAATACACTATAATCAGTATTGGTGAAAGAAAAGCCTGGTTTAGGGTATTATAATACACTATAATCAGTATTGGTGAAAGAAAAGGCTTGCTGAGAGTATTCTAATACACTATGATCAGTATTGGTGAAAGAAAAGCCTGGTTTAGGGTATTATAATACACTATGATCAGTATTGGTGAAAGACAAGCCTGGTTTAGGGTATCATAATACGTCAAAATCGTATTTTTAGGGCATGAACATTGAAGAAAGAAATCTCTAATCGAAAAGAGACAACCAAAAACAATTTGTCACTCTTTGAAAGATGTATCTTTTAAATCTATAATACTGGTAAAATATAACGATATATGAAAATAAAACTATTTAAATATAAAGCAAACAGATTTGTATAAATTAACTCAGATTCTGGAACCTCTCGCATTTAATACTCTAACAAAATAGCAAGAAAATACTTCAGAAATAGATTATTGTATCGCATTTAATACTCTAACAAAATAGTAAGAAAGTACTTCAGAAATAGATTTTTGTACAAACTAATATCGTTAAACATATTTCATTTTGGTTTGTGAAAGAGCTGGTGATTGCTTGGATGTCAATGATAAGTTTTCGGTTATAAA
>NW_013939826.1:0-531 GCF_000517525.1 Limulus polyphemus
CTAGGACTGACCCATTGTTTTTGGCGTCTAATATTCGCATAGAGAATCCATTTTTCATCACTGGTGACACTTCTGTCCAAAAATGGTTCATGGGCATTACGCGCCAGTGAGACGAAGTAAAGTTCATACGTTGGAAACGATGATCATCGGAGAGTTCGTGAGGAACCCAAACGCCTACTTTATGGAGTTTTCCCATATTCCTTAGATGTTCACGTATTGTTTCATGAGAAACATGCAATTTCAACGCCATTTCACGAGTGTATTTTCTTGGGTTAGACTTAACAAGCGTCTTCAGAGCATCAATATCAATTCCAACATGTCGGCCCCTGCCATCACAGTTTTTAAGGCTAAAGTCACCTGAACGAAATTTGTTAAACCATCGTTGACTCTTACGAACGTTACAAAACATTTCCATAAACTTCTTTAGATATTCTTTGTTTCCTTTCTTGTATTCAAACAGCATTACATGCGGAATGTGTGTTTCTTCGTGTACAATCACTATAAGGGATTAGAGTATACTAAACTTGACAC
>NW_013939827.1:0-470 GCF_000517525.1 Limulus polyphemus
AAGGAGGGGTGTACTGAAGAATGATTGATGATATAGAAGCTACACTATTGGTGTTAAGGAGTGGTGTACTGAAGAGTGATTGACGATATAGAAGCTAAACTATTGGTGTTAATGAGGGTGTACTGAAGAATGATTGACGATATAGAAGTTAAACTATTGGTGCTAAGGAGGGTGTATTGAAGAGTGATTGATGATATAGAAGCTAAACTATTGGTGATAAGGAGGGGTATATTGAAGAGTGGTTGATGATATAGAAACTAAACTATTGGTGTTAAGGAGAGTGTACTGAAGAGTGATTGGTGATATAGAAGCTACACTATTGGTGTTAAAGAGGGGTGTACTGAAGTGTGATTGAAGATATAGAAGCTAAACTATTGGTGATAAGGAGAGGTATATTGAAGAGTGGTTGATGATATAGAAACTAAACTATTGATGTTAAGGAGGTGTGTGCTAAAGAGTGATTGATGATA
>NW_013939828.1:0-410 GCF_000517525.1 Limulus polyphemus
CTGATGTGACTGTTACCGATGATGGGACATTTATTGACGAAGCGGATGAACCCCACATGAAGCAGAAGCCAATGAGACGGAGACCAGTACGGAAGAAGATACGTCCCGTAAAATTAAGAGACTTTGTTGAATTGTAATTTTGTCTTTGTAATTCTGTACAGTTAATTAAGTTATTGTTAATTGTTATTGGTCTATTGTATGTGGTTATTGTTCGGGACGAACAATATTAAGGAGGGGGCAGTGTTGCGTCATCGAGATCACGTGACAATTCTCACGCTGTCTTGTTTCTAGAACTATCCCGTATCTTGGTGAATGGTCTAGTGATTACTAGAAATAGGGTACGCTGGTATATAAAAGAGGAGGGGAAATGTATTGTGTAGGTAGATAGTGAGTAATTGATCTGCGGACAG
>NW_013939829.1:0-611 GCF_000517525.1 Limulus polyphemus
GTCCACAACTGAAGATACAAGTGAAGCAAGCACACCCCTCTACTATGCAGGATGCAATGGCCAGAGCTCTTGAAGTTGAATCCTACATTAAGTCCAGCACAGAGGTACCAAGGTTGGTACAGTCATCAGGATTCAAGGCCAGAAAAGGGCAGCTGTCAGAGAGGTTTGAGGGACTTTGCTAGCACTGTAACAAACCTGGGCAAGAGAGCTTAATGCCAGGAACTTCAACACAGGAAAGATGCCACGGCAGGAAAGGCTGCTACCCAGAAAGGTTGTTAGAACTGTGGAGAGCAAGGACATATGAGGAGCCAGTGTAAGAAGAATACTACCAATAAGTCAACCTCTGGGAAACCAGTAGTTGTTGGTGCTGAGGGACGCCCACCAACCTCCATCGTGAAAGTCCCAACAGCTAAGTGTAAAATGCCAAGCACACATAGTGTCTACGTGACAGGAAAGCTGAACGGCCAAAGGTGCAACTTTGTCATAGATTCTGCATCTCAGCAAACCCTTGTGAGTATCAAGGTGCTGGATCACAAAGGAGTACCAGAAGCTGTACAGAAGCTCTGTGGGGTGACAGGACATTATGCAAGGTTGTGGAGACCAGTGTGGGT
>NW_013939830.1:0-389 GCF_000517525.1 Limulus polyphemus
TGCAATATAGAAATTAGTTCGAATTCTTCATAACCTCTGAATCACTAGTGGTGGGTGACCCAACGGGTCACGGGGTGGTCTATTATTCTCTAAGTATAAGACACGTTATGGAGAACGGGGTTTGAAGGGTTGTAAATAAGCAGAATAATTAACATCATATTTCCTAGCGTTGGAAACCTTCAACGCTATTATATGGTATATCATTCAACGCTATTATACGGTATATCACAGAATACGGAGATGTCCGTCAGATTATTCACATCCATTTGTTCTTCTCTCCTTTCACATATCTCATATCTGCTTTGCGCTGTAAATAAACGTGTTATGTAATGGTATAAATATTTGGTGACAGGACCAACACCAACAGAAGGCATTTTATAATGTTTTTT
>NW_013939831.1:0-922 GCF_000517525.1 Limulus polyphemus
ATGGATCGACAGAGGAACACAAAGCAGTGTACCTGGCAACGAGCCTGTAGGGTCAATCACTGGAAATACTTGGACAATTGTCAACAGACGACAGGCACAACCATAGAGCACTGGTAGCTGCTCTAGAACTCAGGTATGGAACTCAAAATCAGTTCGAAGTCTACAGGGCTAGGTTTAGGACTAGAGTCCGTGCTAAATGAGAGAGTCTGTAAGAGCTGGCACAGGATTTGGAAAGTATGGCACACAAGGCCTATCCAACTGCACCACCTGATATCCTCAAGTTGTTGCTGAGGGATCAGTTTGTAGACGCCTTGGACAGTCCACAACTGAAGTTACAAGAAAAGCAAGCACACCCCTCTACTATGCAGGATGCAAAGACCAGACCTCTTGAATTCGAATATTACATTAAGTCCAGCACAGAGGTACCAAGGTTGGTACAGTCATCAGGATTCAAAGCCAGAAAAGGGCAGCTCTCAGAGACGTTTGAGGGACTTTGTTGGTATTGTAACAAACCTGGGCACAGGAGAGCTCAATGCCGGCAACTTCGATACAGGGAAGATGCCACGGTAGGAAAAGCTGCTAACCAGAAAGGTTGTTGGAACTGTGGGGAGTAAGTACATATGAAAAACCAGTGTAAGAAGAATACTACCAATAAGTCAGCTTTGGGAAACCAGTAGTGGTTGGTGCTGAGGGACGCCCACCAACCCACATTGTGAAAGTCCCAACAGCTAAGTGTAAAATGGTAAGTACACATGGTGTCTATGTGACGGGGAAGCTGGGTGGCCAAAAGTGCAACTTTGTCATTGATTCTGTGTCTCAGCAAACCATTGTGAGTATCAAGGTGCTGGATCACAAAGGAGTACCAGAAACCATACAGAAGCTCTGTGGTGTAACAGGACATTATGCAAGGTTGTGGGGACCC
>NW_013939832.1:0-789 GCF_000517525.1 Limulus polyphemus
ACCATCCCATCAGACTGTGGGTTAAGTGGCGTTGTCCTGGTCTTTCAGATGCCAAAACAACTTGCAGCATTCTTGGAACACAGCTGATTCAAAGTTATGGCCTTGATCTGAATGCAGTTCATATGGCATACCAAATCTGAAGAAGAAGTCACTTATAGCTGAAGCTACAGTTGTAGCTTCCTGATTTCGTATTGCATATGCCTCGGGCCACTTGGTGAAATAATCCATCACCACACAAATGTACTTGTTTCCAGCACGAGTTTGGGGCAGAGGACCAGCTATGTCAATGGCTACTCTTTCCATTGGTGCACCAACTTGATATAACTTCATTGGAGCACGTCCCTTATGCTTGAGTCCCCTTTTAGCACAACATGTACTGCATGCCCTGCACCATTCTTCCTCATCTTGCCTCATACCTATCCAGTAAAATCTTTGTCGTAGGTGACTCAATGTCTTCTTAACTTCGAGGTGTCCTCCTGTTAAAGTATCATGGGATTGGCGCAGCACAACTTCCCGTAACTTTCTCGGGATAACCGTTTGTCAGGTCGTCATTTTCCCATCTGCAGTTTCCCAGCTCCGGAGAAGAATACCATCTTCAAGCTTCAACTGGTCCCATTGTGCCCAATAGTTCTTTGTCAGGGGGCTTTGATTAGATACCTTCTCCCAAGCAGGGTGCAAAACACTTGCATTTAGAAAGTCAATTATTGGCTTCAAATCTTGGTCTTTCTCCTGCTCTGATTTAATATCTATACCTGGTTTCTCTTCATCATCATCAACTCCTTCAGTCAC
>NW_013939833.1:0-488 GCF_000517525.1 Limulus polyphemus
CTTACTTGCTCAATGAGTATAATAAAATAGTGTCTTACTTGCTTAATCAGTATAATAAAATAGTGTTTTACTTGCTCAATGAGTATAATAAAATAGTGTGTTACTTGCTCAATCAGTATAATGAAATAGTGTTTTACTTGCTCAATGAGTATAATAAAATAGTGTTTTAGTTGCTCAATGAGTATAATAAAATAGTGCCTTACTTGCTCAATGAGTATAATAAAATAGTGTTTTACTTGCTCAATGAGTATAATAAAATAGTGTTTTACTTGCTCAATAAGTATAATAAAATAGTGTTTTACTTGCTCAATGAGTATAATAAAATAGTGTTTTACTTGCTCAATGAGTACCGACTGGTGTTATTAACAATATTTATTCAGTGTTTTTTGGTGCCATTTCTCAGTATAATAAAATAGTGTTTTACTTGCTCAATGAGTACGACTGGTGTTATTAACAATATTTATTCAGTGTTTTTTGGTGCCATTTCT
>NW_013939834.1:0-498 GCF_000517525.1 Limulus polyphemus
TGATAAGAGATCTACTGAAGTCAGCTTTGTACCAGGAGACAAGGTATGGTTCTATAATCCCAGGAAGACCAAAGGGAAGTCTCCTAAGTTGTCTTCTCCATGGGAAGGCCCATCTGACATAGTGGATCGTCTCTCAGACGTGACTTTCCGGATAAAATGTGGTCGGCGAGGTAAGCCAAAAGTGGTGCATGCCAACAGGCTTTGGCATTATCACCATCCAGGAGATTTCAGTTGGGATGAAGTGGAAAACAGAACAAATGACGCTGCTGAAGATGTGCCACCTGAAGAAGCCACCGTCGAAGAAGAAACTCTACTCAGTTTTGAGAAGGGAAACGGTGAAGCTCTTGGTGAAGTTACTACCACTGATGTGACTGTTACCAAGATGATGGGACATTTACTGATGAAGCGGATGAATCCTATATGAAGCAGAAGCCAACGAGACTGAGACCAGTACGGAATAAGATACGTCCCGTAAAATTAAGAGACTTTGTTGAATTG
>NW_013939835.1:0-663 GCF_000517525.1 Limulus polyphemus
GAGTATGGTGGTTACAAATTCGGTAAATAGAGTTACACCTAGGTGTTTATGGAGTAGTTGTACCAAGTAAGGATAAAGATGTGTATGGTGGTTATAAAATGTCTACCTAGAGTCACACCTAGGTGTTCATGGAATAGTTGTTCCAAGTAAGGCAAAAGATGAGTATAGTGGTTATAAATTCGGTAACTAGAGCTACACGTAGGTGTTCGTGGAGTTGTAGTACCAAATAACCCTAAAGATGAGTATGGTCGTTAAAAATTCGGTAACTAGAGCTACACATAGGTGTTCGTGGAGTTGTTGTACCAAATAACCCTAAAGATGAGTATGGTCGTTAAAAATTCTGTAACTAGAGCTACACCTAGGTGTTCGTGGAGTTGTTTTACCAAATAACGCTAAAGATGAGTATGTTGGTTATAAATTCAGTAACTGGAGTTACACCTAGTTGTTCATTGAGTAGTTGTACAAAGTAAGGCTCAAGACGAGTAGGTTGGTTATAAATTCAGTAACTAGAGTTACACTTAGGGGTTCATGGAACAGTTGTACCAAGTAAGGCTAAAGACGAGTATGTTGGTTATAAATTCATTAACTAGAGTTACACATAGGTGTTCATGGAGTAGTTGTACCGAGTAAGGCTAAAGACGAGTATGTTGGTTATAAATTCAG
>NW_013939836.1:0-632 GCF_000517525.1 Limulus polyphemus
TTCATTGGGTAACAGTGTATTGAGCATTAAAAATGTGTTTAATTGTGGAACACTGCTTTAAAATAGGTATCTAGGCAACAAAAGTAACAATAACAGATATCTGGTATTACAGTTATTAAACAAAAGCTCACAACTAAGAGTATTTTAATGTAGAGAACAGTTTGTGTTTAAATCTACGTAAAGACACTAAACTATTAATCTAAATACCTAAAACCTCTGTAAAAATCATTCAGTTGGTATAACACTCCGAGTATTATTTAAAATAAAGTAATGGCAGCATTTCTTGGCATAAGATACCAGCTTTATTATCATTGAAAAGAACTGCACTTATGGTTTGCTGTTGTTCTAGAAATCTTTCGTCAATCACTAAGTAGTTAGTTCCACCTTGTAGACTCATGATGTATGACTTGATGATTAGAGAGATTTGAATCAACATGTTTTTTCCGCAGTGTTCTTTTACATTTATTGTTAGCATCAATTTATGAAATGCAAACCCTTTGTTGATTGGCAAGTCTAAATTACGACCAAAGCAAGGAATATAAGTATATTACATAAATGCTCTTTTATTACTTAAAGAATTGTATACTATAACATATCATGAACTTGCAACTCAAATTCCAGTGTTCCAACAC
>NW_013939837.1:0-988 GCF_000517525.1 Limulus polyphemus
GGTTATAAATTCGGTAACTAGAGTTACACCTAGGTGTTCGTGGAGTTGGTGTACCAAATAATGCTAAGGATGAGTATGGTGGTTATAAATTCGGTAACTATAGTTACACCTAGGTTTTTATGGAGTAGTTGTGCCAGTTAAAGCTAAAGATGAGTATAGTGGTTATAAATTCGGTAACTAGAGTTAAACCTAGGTATTCGTGGAGTTGTTGTACCGAATAACGCTAAAGATGAGTATATTGGTTACAAATTCGGTAACTAGAGTTACATCTAAGTGTCCGTGGAGTTGCTGTACCAAATAACGCTAAAGATGAGTATGGGGTTATAAATTCGGTAACTAGAGTTAAACCTAAGTGTTCCTGGAGTAGTTGTACAAAGTAAGGCTAAAGATGAGTATGTTGGATATAAATTCCGTAACTAGAGTTACACCTAGGTGTTCATGGATTAGTTGTAACAAGGAAGGCTAAAGATGAGTATGGTGGTTATAAATTCGGTAACTAGAGTTACATCTAGGTATTCGTGGAGTTGTTGTACCAAATTACGCTAAAGAGAGTATGCTGGTTATATATTCGGTAACTAAAGATACACCTAGGAGTTTATGGAGTAGTTGTACCAAGTAAGGCTACAGATGAGTATGGTGGTTATAAATACTGTAACTAGAGTTAACCTAAGTGTTCATGGAGTACTTGTACCAACTAAGCCTAAAGATGAGAATGGTGGTTATAAATTCGGTAATTAGAGTAACACCTAGGTGTTCGTGGATTTGTTGCACCAAGTAAGGCTAACGATGAGTATGGTGGTTATAAATTAGGTAACTAGAGTTACACCTAGGAATTCGTGGAGTAGTTGAACCAAGTAAGACTAAAAATGAGTATGGTTGTTATAAATTCTGTAACTAGAGTTACACCTAGGTGTTCATAGAGTAGTTGTACCAAGTAAGGCTAAAGATGAGTATGGTGGTTGAGAAATCGGTAACTAGAGCTACACCT
>NW_013939838.1:0-456 GCF_000517525.1 Limulus polyphemus
GAGTAACACTACAAGTGGTCAGTATGGCTACTGCAGGATTAACTTCTACTAGTGTAACACTACAAGTGGTCAGTACAGTACTGCAGGATTAACTTCTACTAGTGTAACACTACAAGTGGTCAGTATAGCTACTGCAGGATTAACTTCTACTAGTAACACTACAAGTGGTCAGTATGGCTAATGCAGGATTAACTTCTACTAGTGTTATACTACAAGTGGTCAGTATAGCTACTGCAGGATTAACTTCTACTGGTGTAACACTACAAGTGGTCAGTATAGCTACTGCAGGATTAACTTCTACTAGTGTAACACTACAAGTGGTCAGTATGGCTACTGCATGATTAACTTCTACTAGTGTTACACTACAAGTGGTCAGTATGGCTGCTGCAGGATTAACTTCTACTAGTGTAACACTACAAGTGGTCAGTATAACTACTGCATGATTAACTTCTGTTA
>NW_013939839.1:0-583 GCF_000517525.1 Limulus polyphemus
ATGGACTATGCTCTTCTCATAGAGGTCAGTCAAATATTCTGGAAGTGTATGTCCTTTCTTCACAGTTGCATTCCTTGCTTTAACATTGACTGGTTCTACCTCCTGGCACACACCCAACAGTGCCCCTTACTTAAGTGTCTGCTCACATTTAGAGAAATTGGCCACTGTTATAGGTACTACTTGACGACCCGCTACAAGTGACCTTCCGATATTCAAATTTGCTGGCCTGGATGGGTCTTCCACTGCTTCTACAAGCATTGGGCTTCCATTGGGATGTTCTTTTATCCTACCCCAAATTATCTTCTCTGACATAGGGGGTATTGTAGTTGATTTAAGTGCTGTGACATGCAGATCAACGGATGTAGCAACACTTACTGGAGTCTGGCCTTTGGTTGTTTCTAATCGTCATTTTATCGAAGTTAAGTACACACTTCCTCGGAAGTAGATAGTCCAATCCTAATATGCATTGGTCTTCAATGTCAGCCAAGTATACTTTCTGTCTGTTTTTCATGCCCATGAGCTCGATAGTTACCCACACTGGTCCTCACAACCTTGCAGAATGTCCTGTCACACCACAGAGCTT
>NW_013939840.1:0-587 GCF_000517525.1 Limulus polyphemus
TGGAACAACATAGTCGTCCTGTGACTGGCAAGGAATAACATAGACACTCTATGATTGGTATGGAACAACATAGTCGTCCTGTTACTTCAAGGAACAACAAAGACACTGTATGATTGGTATGGAACATCATAGTCGTCCTGTGACTGGCAAGGAACAACAAAGACACTTTATGATTGGTATGGAACAACATAGTCGTCCTGTGACTGGTAAGGAACAACATAGACACTCTATGATTGGTATGGAAAAACACAGTCGCCTGTGACTGGCAAGGAACAACATAGACACTCTATGATTGGTATGGAACAACATAGTCGTCCTGTGACTGGTAAGGAACAATATAGACACTCTATAATTGGTATGGAACAACATAGTCGTCCTGTGACTGGCAAGGAACAACAAAGACACTCTATGATTGGTATGGAAAGACAAAGTTGTCCTGTGTTTGGCATGGGACAATATAGACACTCGATGATTGGTATGGAACAACATAGTCGTCCTGTGATTGGCATGGGTCAATATAGACACTCTATGATTGGTATGGAACAACATAGTCGTCCTGTGACTGGCAAGGACAACATAGGCACTCT
>NW_013939841.1:0-517 GCF_000517525.1 Limulus polyphemus
ACATCATAAGGTCATAAAGACACCGTGTAATCACTTGTTATATAAATAAAGTTATAATTACAACAGCATGCCAAAATTCAATACATCATAATGTCATAAAGACCTCGTGTATTCACTAGTTATATAAAATAAAGTTATAATTACAACAGCATGCCAAAATTCAATACATCATAATGTCATAAAGACACGTGCTTTCACTTGTTATATAAAATACAGTGAAAATTACAACATCATGTCATTGTACAATATATCATAAGGTCATAAAGACCCCGTGTATTCAACTAGTTATATAAAATATAGTTATAATTACAACAGCAACTCATAGTACATTACAATATAAGGTCATAAAGACCCCATGTGTTCACTTGTCATATAAAATACTCTTCTAATTACAACAGCAAGTCATTGTACAATAAATCATAAGGTCATAAAGACCCCGTGTATTCACTTGTTATATAAAATACATTTATAATTACAACAGCATGTCATAGTACATTACATCATAAGGTCATAAAGA
>NW_013939842.1:0-423 GCF_000517525.1 Limulus polyphemus
GTGTGTCATGTCTGCTTCAGTCACATATACTTGTAGGTAGTGTGTGATATCTGCTTCAGTCACATATACTTGTAGGTAGTGTGTAATATCTGCTTCAGTCACATATACTTGCAGGTAGTGTGTAATATCTGCTTCAGTCGCATATACTTGTAGGTAGTGTGTGATATCTGCTTCAGTCACATATACTTGTAGGTAGTGTGTGATATCTCCTTCAGTCACATATACTTGTAGGTAGTGTGTGATATCTGCTCCAGCCACATATACTTGTAGGTAGTGTGTGATATCTGCTCCAGCCACATATACTTGTAGGTAGTGTGTGATATCTGCTCCAGCCACATATACTTGTAGGTAGTGTGTGATATCTGCTCCAGCCACATATACTTGTAGGTAGTGTGTGATATCTGCTCCAGCCACATATACTTG
>NW_013939843.1:0-1336 GCF_000517525.1 Limulus polyphemus
ATGGGGCAAGCGTAATGCTTAGCAGAAATTCTGGGGTAGGCACTAGACTTAAAAATGATTTTCCTAACATTGTCATTGTTTAAATAATCGCTTGCAACTTGTTTTGGATGATGCTGTTAATGAAATAAAACAAGTGAATCACTTCAAAATATTCATGGATAAAATCTACAGAATCTTTCACCAATCAAATAAAAACCAAATGGAACTCTTCAAAATTTTGGAAGAACTTGAGCAACAAATTCTGAAGATAGGTAGGGTTCTTGGACCAAGATGGGCTGCTTGCATTTTAAGATCTGCACTTGCTGTGTGGCGTGCTTATCCAGCATTATACAATTTTTTCACTACTAGGACAAACCATTCAGGAATTGCTGCCCATCTTTGCAACAAATATTTCTTGGCAGATTTAGCACTGATGATAGACATACTTCAAGAAATGTCCTTACTTTCTAATGCTCTCCAAGCCAGAAGTGTAACTTTGCCAAGAGCTGAAAAACCAATAAAAAGGTCCATAAAAGCATTTGAAATGCTTAAAGAAAATAAGGGGACTTTTGAAAAGGAAATAAATGATAGAGTTGCATCTGATGCCTTTAAGGATATTCAGATCACTGAAAACCACAGAGTTGTTAGCCTTCCTCGTCAAAGGTTCCTTGAGGTAATAATAGAAAATATGAAAAAAAGGTTGATGGACTTTGATCATTTAACATCAAAGAACAATAATAAACAAAATGACAATAAGTTACATGAACTGCTGAACTTGCTTGAGCCAGTTACTTGGAATATTCAGGAAGTTGTTGTACCCTGGAAAGCTGCAGAAGACAAGCTGAATCAATTTATTAAAATTGTTCACCACGACATCCCTATTAACGATTTTCGTGACTATGTGGAAAGTGTCCTACAAAATTTCAACAATCCTGTGATTTCACAAAGTGTACAAAAGGCCAGACATATTGTTAGTACTATTGCTGTCAGTTCTGCAGATGCAGAAAGAGGCTTTTCAAGAATGAATATAATATATTCAGATAAAAGAAACCTTCTGACAGTTGGGAATGTATCAAACTTGATGACAATTAATCTCATTGGTCTCTCATTAGATTAATGGGATGCCACTCCTTCAGTAAAAACATGGCTTAGGAAAATCATAGTGCTGATGATAACAGAGTGAAACAAAAAAAGCTAAAGACTATGATGACAATCAAGTTGCCATCTGGAAATTTTTAAAGTGAAAGATCACGAATGTCAATAAAAGTTTTGTATTTTTGTTATCATTTTTCTTTGTCAAAATGACATTATTCAATGAAAACGAAACATTCAAACACATCTAAATAAAGTATAATAT
>NW_013939844.1:0-611 GCF_000517525.1 Limulus polyphemus
AAATAACGCTAACGATGAGTATGGTGGTTATAAATTCGGTAACTAGAGTTACACCTATGTGTTCATGGAGTAGTTGTACCAAGTAAAGCTAAAGATGAATATGGTGGTTATAAATTCGGTAACTAGAGTTACACCTAGGTATTCGAGAAGTAGTTGTACCAAGTAAGGCTAAAGATGAATATGGTGTTTATAAATTCCGTAACTAGAGTTACACCTAAATATTCGTTGACTTGTTGTACCAAATAACGCTACAGATGAATAGGGTGGTTATAAATTCGGAAACTAGAGTTATACCTAGGTGTTTATTGAGTAGTTGTACCAAGTAAGGCTAAAGATGAGTATGGTGGTTATAAATTCGGTAACTACAGTTACACCTAGTTTTTCATGGAGTAGTTGTACCAAGTAAGGCTAAAGATGAGTATGGTTATAAATTTGGAAACTAGAGTTACACATCGGTTTTCTTGGAGTAGTTGTAGCAAGTAAGGCTGAAGATGAGTATGGTGTTTATAAATTTTGTAACTAGAGTTACAGCAAGGTGTTCGTTGAGTTGTTGTACCAAATAACGCTAAAGATGAGTAAAGTGGTTATAAATTCGGTAACTAGAGTTACAT